>NC_050202.1:55098300-55310800 GCF_013141755.1 Anopheles stephensi
GATGTTAGCGGGAAACATGACAGGTTTCGATTCGATTAGTATCGCTGCTAGTATATATTGCTGCCTAGTGAAATTCCGATCTATTCCTTCAACTCGACGATCGTGAGTGCTCGAGGATCTTCTGTGATTTTAATGTATGTATAATACATAGAAAAATTTGCTCTGGAACTCGCATCAGCTCAAGTTGTTTCGCCACCAATTCGGGGACGATTTGTTTCGTCAAACTAATCAAATAAAAAAATCGTGCGTACAGCGTGTCTGTATAGTGCGTGTTTATTTACAGTAGAATCTCACACACGGTGCATACACATCAGCCGAGATAGTGGGAGAGAGCTTTGATGGAAGCTAAAGCTCACTAGCTTGATGATGGAACGGAGTCTCCTTCGACACAGGAGTATGTACACAAGAAGATGGGCAAGCCGGTAAAGAAGAGGCGATAATGGTGGTCAGTAGTGGTCCGGGTGAAAAAGTGTTTCAAACTCCACGATTAATTTTCCTGCCGTTCAAACTGCCCTGTACAACGTTAGATGGATGAAGATGGCACGGACGATTCTGGCTCTGGCAACGGCAGTAATAACAGGGCAAGCACTCAACAAACGCAATTGTAACGAAAACATGTACAGAACACAAACACCGTCGCAATGAAGTATCGCGCACAGGAAAACACAGCAGAGGATAACAATAGGGTGAAATATGAACAAACAAAAACGAGAAACAAGAGAAAAAAAACGAAACCAAACAGAAGCAAACTACAGGAAGAAAAAAATCATCACCACCTGCCAAGGAAATCGTCGTTCTGTACCCCGGGGAAACCCGGATCCCAATCCCACAGGTTGAGTTCAATCTCTTGCCTAAGGATGGCATTGACTTCAGCCTAGAAAATTAGACTTTGATTAGGTTTTCCTTCTTTTTTCCCCCCCAATTCCTGTCCCACAATATCCCGACTTCTAGCCTTCGAACTTCGGCCTTCGGACACGGTGGGCTACTATTAACTCAGCGGAATATAAAACTGTTCGCTATAACACTGTTCGATGACTTCTCTGCATAATGGGCACCGAGTGAGATGGCGTAAACGATTGCGGTACGAAGCATTATGGTCAGCTAACAGTAGCAGCACGAACAACGAACAATGTGGCTTACAAAAACGCCTGCACCAGCACGTACCAAAAGCGGAAGAACGACAGCTAGAGCAAAAGGCGAACATCAACAAACTACTACACGGTAATGGCAGGCAAGGCGTTGGGGCAAGGCGCGCATTCCTTACTTTGGATGCCATCACTTTTCACTTCAAACTTAACAAACAAAAAAAACCGGAACACTAACGGAAACGGAACATTGAAAAACACAAACCGAAACACACATTGAGAATAAAATGTACCGAAAGCAATTAAAACTGCAAACATGTTGTTGATGGTCGGGTTAGGAGGTTGTCATAAGAAGTTAATCATAAATGTACATTCAACATAGCACACAGACGAAAAAAAAACAAACTCATACTCAAATTACTGAACTCGGTTAGAACAACATGATGTGTGTGTGTGTGTGTGTGTGTGGAATTATACCCGAAACAACCAAGCGGTTAAGGGACTTGAACTAATAATATGAAATGTGATGTTAGACAACACAAAACCATAAACTCCCCACAGAGCGCGGATGGGCGTACACAAAAAAAAACCAATACAAAATAATAGTTTGACAAACAAATGAAAAAACAGGATAATATGTTAAACAAAAACCACCAGAGAGAGAGAGGGAGAGAGAGAGCGAGTGAGAGAGTCATGGGAAATCATAGTAAACGGAAAATGGGCGGGAAAACAAAACTAGTAAACAACGTATAACGAATTGGCTCACCTTCCCAACAGTTCATCATCGCCGGCGTCCTCATCGTTGATCACGACCTGAAGTGTTTGACCACTTTCCGCGTGGATAAAGGCCTGCAGGTATGGGGTGGGAATTGGTGTTGATCGTTGGGTGGTTTTTTTTTTTTGTTTTTGGAATGTAACAAATCGAAGTTTGGGAGTACTATTGGAGGTTGGGTTGTTATTGGTTCGTACGTATGTTGTGCCAAAGATCCAGGAATCTGTGTGTTCAACCGTATCTGAGTTACAAAAAAACCTGACCCCAAGACTTCAAGATCCTTTAACGGTTTTCCAGCAGTTTGATTTTAATGAACCCTGAACAACTCCCGAAAGGTGCACCGGGGCCACTTCCTTTCACGCCCGCAATGATGCACAAGAGGACGGTGCCTCCCGTAGAGACGTCTGGCATGGATTTTTAGGAGTTTTAAGGGACAGCAAATGTCCACCGGAACGCTAGACGCAAAACGTTCATCACCTTCAACCGTTTCTCACCATTCAACTTCAACCGTTCATCACCTTGTCCTGTCCGGTGCTGCGGTCGAGTGTTCGCGATAAGCACAAGCTAATGGTTGCCCATGCCACCAAAAAATGCTGATGAAAGCAGCAGGATAGCAAACAGCAGCAGCAGCGTGCATGCTCACACAGCATTTTTGTGGAGCATAATTCTTCTGACGAAACTAGTTTAAAATGCTAACCAAACAGAACACTCAGAAAAGTAATTTACCGTGTAGCAGTTTATAGTACAATGGGGTGGAGAGAAAAACACTCGGTGATGCAACGATTAAGTATGAGTCGTTTCGTTATGTAAATCGCAACAAAGAGCATCGATATGGACATTAGTCGCGCTTTACACACTACTCATGCACGACAATCGGCAGCTGGCGGAGTTTGGCAGTGAGACATTCCCGGCGAGATGGATTCCTAGCGTACTAGTGTGGTGCAGAGCAATGAATTCTCCTAGCTACTTGTGCTTGTGTAAAGATGATCTTAGGGAGAGCCTCCATTTTGTTTGATCCGTTTGCGTGAGACGAACAAGATATTTATTGTGTACTTAAAATTATTTTCTATCACAAAAATTGCATAACTGTAGGTGCTTTGTTTTGCTCCCTACGCCTAAAGTTATGCAATTGGTCTTGTCAACAGCTTACTAGCTCGTTATCGGGGTAGGATCTATATTTACAAACGACAAAAAAAAACACATTCTACAACAACTGATCATGCAAATAGCCCACAAATGGATGAGCAGCTTGTGAATACCTAACGCTCATCACGGGGTAACATTAACACAGTTATTCATGCAAATACGAATACGAATTCGCCGGTGGCCCCGATCCATCCGACCAGAGCACCAAACCTTGCGGACGTGCACACTGTACAGCAAAACAACACCAAACAAAACGATCTTCAAACGAAGGAACGGACGACGGCGTGTTAATTGGATTTTGCTGCTGCAGAAAGTTTGGTGGACAAATCGGTCCCAAAGGCCCACAGTGTCCGTCCGATGGACACCTGTCGCATCAGACCGATTTTTGGGTTGAGCCGAGAGCCAAGCAATATTTACGCTACTGATTTACCATAAAGAACTGTGCACCGTGTGTGTGTGTCGATTTATACAGGTGCCACAAATGTAACGGTGGCATACAACGATAACGATGAACTTGCGACAACACCTCCTATACTTAACGCAGCTATGTGGTAATAAGTCCACCCCGAGTCCATGTCACCGGTCTGGAGGGTGGCTTTTGCTTGCCTATTTTCAAACCAGGAGAATCCTCACAGCCCATCTACAAGTCACTGGTCCCCTTTAACATACCGAGCTTGTGTTGACGAATCTTGCTACAAACAAACAACCCCAAGCACGCACCCTTTCCGAGCAGGGCCGGCAACACCGGCCGGCCATGCCGCTAACGTGTCCATTCGCTCGACGTCGAGTCCACTTACCTCGCACCAGTAATCCCACTTCGGGTTGATCGTGTTGTCGATGGTTTGCGTGCGGAACTGCTGTGCGCCGACGGAAATGATGGCGTACGGGTCCGATTTACCCTTGCCAAGCATGCTGATGTCCTTTTTCATGAGGTCCTTAGCCTCAACGACGTGGATCCTTAGTACGCCCTGGTGAGTGCCGAATGAAGATGGGAAAATGGATGGAGGAGTTATTAAATTAACGGCGGTTTGCTTTGGTGTTGGATATTTAAGGGACGAAAGCGTAATTCAATCTTCAAAAATCGTTGAGGACATTTTTTGTTTAACTAAAAACTTATGAGAATTATTTTACACTAAGAAAGAATTTTAGAACACTCGAGTACCAAAAAAAATCCTTGTCCACTAGGACAATTTTGAGAGTGAAAAATTACAAACCATTATTCATTGTTACGACTCTGCACAAGGGTCCAATTCGGCTTAAATAATAAAATCACTCCACCCGTAGGCGACAACGCACGCCGCCCATAAATTGCGTGATTCATCATCCGGGTAATGCCCAGCCATAAAGCTTACTTTCTGGCGGGTGGAAGTAGCTGATTGCGCGGTGAATCTTACCTCGGGTTCGGGCATCTTTAGCGACAGCGCCGGCACACCGTCACTCAGCACGATGGGCAGCTTGTTCGGCAGCACCATGATGGCGGCCACCTGCTCCACGATAATCTTACGCAAAATGTCACTCAACCCCGGCATGTCGAGCAGATCGACCACCCCGACCAGGTTGAAGTCGATGTTCGGATTGTTGAGGAAGAATATCTGCAGCCCACCGATGAGCGGCATCTGGGAGATGAGTGGCTTCATGATGACGCGCACCGTGCCTTGTATCTGGAAGTCCTTGATGCCACCCCGCAGCCCGCTCAGCGCGAAGCTGATATCACAATCGCCGGCGTAGACCAGATCCAGATCCATGATGATTTCGTTGCGCGATACATTCTTATCGTACACCTTAACGCCACCGATCCTTGGAGGCTGTGGGAAAGGACCAACCGTAAGGAAATAAATAAAAACGGATTTGTTTTTTGTAAGAAGCCAAATTCAACCTACAATCGTTCCCAGGATCATACGGTCGAACTTGAACCCATTCAGCTTGTAGGCGGCCATCGCCTGTTGGATGTTCGGTTCGATCGATTCCTTGATGAGATTTTTCGCGTAAAAGTTTGCATTTGGCCACACTTGCTTCAGGATCTGGCGACGCGAATTGAAACGGAAGTGAAACGGAACGAATCAAATTACATTAGTCATCGATACCGGATAACCGCAACCGTAAGACCGTTCTGTCAATATTTACCCTGTTGAGCCATTCGCAGCGCTCTACGTCCGGAAAGAACACCTAATGGAAAGAAAGAAGAAGGGGGACGGAGAAATAAGCAACCTAATGCCCGTGTTCTATTTACTTTATTATTTAGGAACGACTAATGGACATGCTTAAGGAGAGCCGTCTTCGTTGTGGCACTACAACCGCTGGAAGGTATTTGGTCTGGCGTTTGTGTTCTTTTCTTGCTTTTTTTAGGAGGATTGGTCGTATCGGTGGTATTAGTCGTGTCATTTGTAGACTTGTGACTCCATATATTTCTTGTCCAAGTCTTTTTCGCAGAAGAGAACCACTTTTTCCACGAATCAAACGTCAATTTAAAGATAGTTTTATTATTATCTTATGCACGCTTCTGAGATATGGACTCTACCCAAAACTGACAAAACCCTCGTAGTTCGAGTAGAAGATACTGAAAAGGATCATGCGTCGAAGAGCAATGGAGGACAACCGCCACAACCACGAGCTCTATGAACTGTACGACCATCGTCCAGCTAATTATACTGCGGTCGCATGGTCATGTCATGAGAATGACACCGGACGACCCGACCCGCGAAGTCCTGTTGCTCTGTCCACATGGACAGAGGAGACGTGGTAGGCCGAAACTGAGATGAACGACTAGGATAATAGATTGACAAACAACGATGCTACAATGTGAGCGGTTTTGAGGACCTCTGCAGCAGGTCAAGACAGCAAAACGCCTGATAGGTAATTTAATACAGTCCTTAACACAACTATACGAACACCTATTCTCTTTAAGATAAAAGAAGAACTAGAAGAGATAGCTAAACATGATGTTCTAGTAAGTTGCAAAGAATCACAAAACACACATTTTGAAGAAAAAAGTAGAATTTTATAAACAATTTAAATATTGTTAGGCACCTTCAAATTTGCTCCATGTAACATAACCATCCACGAACACCTACGGAACATATTTTGCTCCATTATTATAATGGCTTTAAAAATCATTTTTAAAAAATACAAGTCGCTTAAGACAACCTTTTTGAACTTACATTTATTTTTAAAGTAATTTAGCAAAAGGTTTGGGGTCTCTGTCATACAGTTTTTACGGGAAAGGCACGATTTTTTAATTTTAGCATTTATGATACCGCATGTATTCAATCCAATTTTTTAAATGAAATAAGACCTTTTTGGTAACTTTTTAAACAATGTATTTGTATTGAAGAAGTGACACGCACAAACGGTAGTTAGAAGCGAAGCGGAAAATTTCATTATACCGGACATACATTGCTTTACATGGGTATATAAAATCGATAACATAGGGTAAAAATAAGGCAGTTTTCAGATAGATAAAATGTTACAAAATATTGGAAAAATATAGCAAAATAAAATTGATTGCACGTGTCGGCTAGGAACACTTCTCTACAAAATTATACAATTTTCTTCAAAAGGTGTGTTTGGTATTTCTGTACTATTTACTACAACACCGTGTTTAGCTAACTTTCTTCTTAGTTCTTCTTTTTTTCTTAAAAAAAACAGGTGTTTGTATAGTTGTGTTAAGGACTGTATATTGACCTCCTTAACTTAAAGGAAGATATGTCTGCAAAGTTTCTGAATAATTATGTATTAACACCTGAGTTCATTTAGCATTTAGTTAATTCAAATTTGCCTGAAGAGATATCTGTACATTGATGCAAGTAAAGTTAATAAATTTAGAAACTTACAGGCTCAAAATTCCTTCACTTGGTTTAGTCATAATCCGTCACTGCTGAATTCAATTAAACCTGAACTGTAGAACTCTATAGCTCAAAGATAGACGCTGTGCGATGAATTTGAATCCGAAAGATAAATTCCACCGAACACTTTCCACAGTAAAGCACAACAAAAAAGGGCGCCAACCTTGTCCTGCTGCTCATTCGTCCATCCTTTGAAGTGGCTTCAAGTGCAATGTCATGAGCTGGTGTCATGAAACGCGCCCCAACTAACAACAGCGTGGCCGGGGTCTCACTAACGGCGAGTGTACGACAGGATAACGCCACTTACCGGTGCCAGTGGAGTGGAAAACGATTACCGTCGGCCGGTGTTGCCCAGCGTGAGTGTGTTTTTTCGCTCGTAGTCCCTCACCAGCCAGGTTAGCAGTGGAGGTGGCTGTGTGACATGCGTGTACATTAGCTACCCCCGCCAGTTTAAAGCCCATCCAAATAACACTCCATCCCGGGAGCTGGAGCTTGGGTAGCAGCAAAACAAGCAACCGGATCGTTCGCACGTGGCGAATCATTCCATGTAAATCGACACCGTCGTACTGCTGCTTTTTCCCCGGCTTTTTCCCATTGTTCGATCGATAACGACTCGGCCTCGGCTACATGTGCACGGTGCTCGAGGTTTACTGCAGTAGGAGGCCCCCGAAATGTTTTTGGGTCGAGCTCTGCATACATTAAGCATCGTTCCACCTACGAGTGTACATGCCATGTCCGATGGCAATTGAAGCAAGCAAGGCGCGTACAGGCATGGTACAGCGGCTACGCGACCTACGCTAATCGTGTAGGACCTAATTTGCAGCATCAAGGATTGGGGTTGCAAATATTATTCTTTTGCGGTATAGTTTTAAGCGAGCGTAAGTTAAACAAGCTAAGCTATATCCACATTTAAAAGATGGAAGTGCAGAAGGGCTCAAAATTGAGGAGTTCCTGTACGTACGCCGTTCTGTAGTCACGATGAGTAAGTAATAATTGGAGCAGCATGCTTGGTAGTATAAAGAGCTACGAACGCGAAAATTAATCAGAAATTGTTGATTTTTTTTTGTCCGCTCTCTGCCCAGCTTTTTGATCACTTTCTTTGATACGATATTCCACGTATCGTTGGGAAAAATTGGTCGATCTGTTTGCTCGCGAAGTGAAGTGAGTATTTTTCTTACATGGTTTTTGCTCTTACCGTAAGCTTGCCGGCACGGATAACTTTAAGTGATCAAGACGAGCTTCAAGGGTAAACAAGTGAGCAAAAGCAATAATTATGGATTTGGTGGTCTCCACACGGCAGGACCGGGATTCAAATCCCATCCAGACCGCCTCCCCATACACAGGGCTGACTACCTTTCTACGGGTAAAATTAAGCCACAGAAAGCCAGAAGTGGCAGTTCGAAACCTTCAGAGGTTGTAGAAGAAGAAGAAGATATAATTATGAGCATATACAACAGCATGCAAGTTTGCCACTGACTCAACAACAATGTGGAATGCATAATTAGTCGCCACCAAGTTTAAACCGTGTTTCACAAATGCATACACTTCATGCATTATGAAGAACGGGCATTATTTGGGCAGAGAAAATCACCCACCACGGAGTCACTCACCAGACACACACTTACACACAATCTTTGCCTCGAGGTTTGGTTCACAAGGACCAACCAGGCCCGATTACCGGAATCTTCTCCATACAAAGCTGTGGCTGTTTACACAGGCTGTAAGTTTTTGATAATTAAGACGCCACCTGTCATAACCTTTGGAAACCCCCTTCTAAAGCACGGGCACATGAGCCAAGCAGTTTACGGGCATTAAAGATTCAAAAATACACAGAACCTTGCCACATCTTGCGGGCTGACGATCAACCAACCAACTCGTCCTGCGATCAGGATTGTCCCACTGCTTTCACACGAGCATGCCGTAAGCACTGAGCGAGGGTACTGTTGTCAAACAAAACATTTACACCCGCGGAGGGCACTTACCGTTGTAATGATCTTGCTTTTAAAAATAAATGCCCGACAGCGGGGCAGAACAAGGCACCAAGGTGTACAATGCTTGTTTTTAAGAAGAAAATAGATTCTTCTTCCTCGAAAATATGCTCATGAGGGAGTTAAATTTATCACATCACACTACACAAGTAGCTCAATTAAACAACGTCCCTGTGTGTGTTTTTTTAAATAAATTACTTTCAAGCAAAAAAATACCCAAAATGCACTTGTCAGGTAATTTTTGGCTCCAACAAACGGGTGCAATGAGTACTTATTTTTATCCAAAACGAGTACCCCCATTACGTCCGTATTTGCTACCCCCTTCAACGATCATGAATGTTTTAGGCACGTCAGTCAGTCAGTACCGGTGTGGGCCTGTTGGCTGGGCTGGTTTGATGATGCCATCACTGAAATGCGTCATTTTATTATTAATGAGCTACGGTGGCGCCGCTAGCAATGATGACCCGCCTATTCTGGGCCCGCTGGTTGTTGCCCAATGCATTCAACTGGATGTCGTTAAACTCTAGCTTTGTTTTTAATGCTTAATTTACATTTTATCAGTAGAAACGAAGATGTTTTAAATTTTAACATAAATTTTCCATGATGTTTTTGACGCTTGGAGGACAAGGTATGACATTTGAAAAAAATGCGATACTTTCATTTGAGCATTGCATACATTTAGGCGCCTAACACTTTGTGCTAATATTTGCTAAGCAATTCTTTAGTGTTGTAGTACGCGGAATCCTAGCGATCGTATAAGCTGGGAATCACTTTTATTATTATACAAAACGTGACTCAGATAGTAAACTCTCGAATACACCTCTACTCTGCATCAAGCTGGTGTCATTTCCTCCCAAACATAGCTATTTAATGTTGGATTAAGAGCATCACTGATTCATGATATCACAGCTGGTGTGTGTGCCTTGCGTGTGAAAGCTGTCGTTTTTGGCGTCCAGCGGTTAGATTTATCATGATCGTCACAATCAGCCACCTCGCTAGCTCGCTGTCACGAACCCGGCTAAAATATAGTCCCACCGGGCGTCGAACACCACACCGGTATTTGTGATTGCTCCGGCATGCTGATATATCTCCGACTGGGCAAAAGAGATATCCTTTCCCCTCGAAGACCCCACCCCAATTTTAACGGCTCTTGCAACACTTACCCATGCCGGCAGATCGTGTAGCCGGGCCAGGATGACGTCCTTATCGTTCGCGAGTGCCGATGCCTTCGCCACGCTGCGCCGCGTATCGTTCGTTTTGCGCCAGGATTCACGCGCCACCGAGAGGATCACGGGCGTGATGAGCCACGCCACCGACCAGCCCATGTAGCCGACGAAGTAGATAATGCCGACCGTTACCACCTTCTTCGCGAACGAGTACAGCAGCGACATGATGCTATCGTTCTTCGTTTGGGCCAGCTCGGATGAGTTGGGCGGTGCCGATTCCTTGTCCGGGTTTAGTTCTTTGCTTGCTCCGGCCATGCTGTCCGCTTCGTCCGCTGGCTGCAGCAAACTGTCAACCTCACTGCTGGAAGGTGGATCCGATGATGGATGTTGGTCGGCTGACGGTGAGTCACTGTGGGGGGGGGGGGGGGAGCAGAGAAACGGACATTAGGGGAAACATTAGGCTTGAAGCTGCTGGAGGCTGACATCATGCAGTAAGCATGCAGTGGCTCTCGGAAGAACGTGTTGATAATTAAATTTACAACTTTTTTTTTTACCACGAGCACGATGAAGTAATCCTAATGGCTGTCAGGAAAAAGTGGCTTGTCTATTCATGGTGGAAAGTCTCCTTATTTCCATCTTCATAAACTTTGGAATATGTGCTACAACTTTTAACTTACTAGTTGAAGTTATATCTTCAGCTCTTTTTGGGGCCAAAATGGAGAATCCTGATAATGGTAATACTCCGAAAGGATACTTATGCTACCAGACAAACCTCATTTTTATGCTGCTCTGGCCACTCGTCACAGTCTCTCGCCTCCAGCCTTCTTACTCCACTCCAAGATCTGTCCCAAATATTGCACTCAAAAATATCCGATCGCGTTCTACTTTTTACACTTCACACCCAAACGTCATCCGACGTGCACAATGTTTATTTTCGTTCTACAATTCTGGACCAAATAAAAAAACACACACACACGATAAACACAACCGATCAACAACAACCAAATCTTTTTTTGCCTCTCAACACAAAAAAGCTCCAAAATCCAGTTTCACCCACTCCCACCGATTCCGGTTGCTATTAACCCTCAGAAAACAGTCAGTCTTTCGCGACGAATATCAACGACGACGTACCAAAATTTACGACCGTTCCCGGATTTTGGTACGCCAACTGTTACTGGCGATAACCTCGACGAAAATGATGAAAAATTCGGACACAGACTGGTCGTACGCACGCTAAGAACTGATGAAGCTCTACAACCGGTCTACGAACGATCGTTGAACGGAATCGTTGCTGGCAGCAAACTACCCGCGACTCACACTGTCCGATGAACGTGCGCAACGGTGTTGGTGCGCTTCACGACCCGTATTATGGTTGGCAGTGTGGCCCTGTGTGGCGAATGATATCGCGAGACTCGCACTACGGCGAAATGAAAACAACATCGACGCGGATGACTTCACCGAGCCATGCTTATACGCATACTCGCGAAACACCGGGAGGATCGGTTGCCGGAGTTGGGAGCACATATACATTTTTATTGCTGACCGCGCACGAGCAAATCAGGCGCGGCACGAACAAGTGTTCCGAGGTGGACGATCTGATCTTAACCCTTGTGTGGAGAGTAGAAAATGTAATGAGAGATATTGCTTACAAAAACTAAGTTAACTGAAAACCTATAACTTCACCAAAAGTAGCCATGTCTATGAAGAGGTTTCCAAGCACAATCCAGCAAACGGAAGTAGCATCGTTCCGGCTGACCGCGTCCAGAAGCAGATGGGATGGGTGTAATGCTAAATAATTTGTTTTCTTATACTGTATTCGGTGCCCGATTACGACCAATTGTTTCGATCGTGTTTGAAGGTACTGAGCACCATATGCATAATGGTGCTATCGATAGCAACTTCACTTCACCGGTAAGCAAGCACTCAACGGATTCGCATCGCCCGTATCGCGTCCAAGGTCTGTGAACGAACACCACGAACGGTACGCATAGCTGCAGTTGGGACGATCGTGTTCGCTAAAAATAAACCATGACCAGAATTCTTCTACGCCGATGCGTCCCAAAACCCCATTTCCGAGATATACCGGGAGACGACACTGGTGAGCTTGAGACGTGTCACCTCAGCAGTTGGGTTGGAAGAAAGCATACACACAGGCCTGGCGTGTAATTAGCGCCATTAGAAGGTGACGGAAGTGAGTGATTCCTTAGGACACAACATACTCAGGATTTCAATCATTGCGCTCACGCTCCGGTCGACCGGATCGGATATGATTAATTGTGCTAAAACTGTTTGCGGGAACGAGAGGTTTGGTTGGAGACGCATTGTCAATTCAGCAGCAGTAAATTCTAATAAAAGTAGCTTGAAGGCTACCTGTTAAATTGGTTTGGTTATTTGAAGCTGATTTCATTAGCGGATGAATAAACGCCTAAATGTATGCAATCTGAAGCTCCTAGTGTCACCTGTGGTCCCACACTAACATTATCAATCATTTCATTAGTAAATCCCTTTTTTCTGATAATCCATAATTTCCCATCACTCTAATGACACCCCACAATCAATCAAAACTCGATGACAAACGTTTCATTTACGGTGAGGGTCTTCCATACCATAAAAACCGCAACCCAATTTAGAAAGCTGCTCACAATCAACCGCGCCTGGTCGTACCAATTAGTCTTACTCAATTACCACGGCTTAGCAAAACACTTCCAAGGATCACTTTTACCACCAGCGCACACCTGACACTAATCCGTAGAGTAGCGTATCGTCTGCAAAAAAAAAAAAACAGGGACATGGCAGCAGTACTTCATCTTGCCCGCTGTCGGTGGCAGGGAACAACTTCCAGACACTTTTTCCCTACGCTTGTCCCGGTTTTGTCTGCTCTGTCTGGTGATGGCGCCGTCCGGCTTGTCTGGTTTGAAATCTAATCGATTTTCCACCGTCCGAGGCAGCGAGAGAGAGAGAGAGAGAGCACGAAGCAAGAACAATTCGTTGGCGACATTTTCCTTCTGCACTATTGATCGTCCACCGATGGAAATATGAACCCGATTCACAGACTCTCTACCAATTATTCGAATCGAATCGAAGTGTTTTGAAATACGTAATGAAAGCAGTGAGCGTAGGGTTAATAGGTTTTTTCGATAAACGGTGGTGTGACCTTCGCTGCACTACGCAAAAGATTGCTCCGATCAGGGCCAACTCTCAAGTTTTAAAGCATTGCAATTATAGCACTATTTGGAAAAAAAAAGTTCTTTATCTTCAGTGCGATAACACGCTATTGCTCCACACAAATATTACTTATTCAGGTAACGGCAGGCAAGAATGAGGTGCAGGTGCTGCCTCCGAACCCCGGTAATATAAAGGAATCGATTTTACTTTTCATTGAGCGATAAAATGACTCGCCCTGAATATACAATCAATGAATTCATTCCCTGTTCCCACTATTGCTGGAGAGCTCTTTCTCGTCAGAAAGTTCTACCAAGATAATGACGACATTCTTTATTAACCAAGTTTGGAACAAATGTTGGTCCACGGCACTGATCACATCACGATGACTTCCTCAACCTTTGGCTGCCATTCCAATCTGTTCCGGTTTTACGGCTTCTTCGTTTGACCTTCGTTAGTTTTGGGTCTAGGTTCGCGTATTGCGTATTGCGCCACAATACATCCAAATTTGGACCGCATGCTCTAACCCCCAAGGCATTCTACCTTCACTTTGCTACCGGTTTTGTTGATGGTGCCTCACGAAATTTACGTGATCGTTCTTGTAATGCCGGGCTGGGGAATGATGCTTGTCTGTTGGTCTTGCGGGAAGCATCAAACCACATGAAACATTCACACACACACACACACACACACGGAATAATAAAACGCACCACCGAAACAAATCAAAACAAATCTAAATGTCCAAAGACTACTCTTTGTTGCCACTAAACACCGCAAACCGTTTAAATGATTACTTCTGATACGACACAAGATCCACAACGCAACCACAGCGGTGGAGTTCCCTGTTCTGACTGACAAAAACAGAGACACCGCTCGAAACTCATAATTCGTGTCAGTAGGGGTTTGTGTTTTTTTGTTTTATGTAGTCGCTTCAACCATCCCCCAATGCCGAAGACTTCACGCATACACCAACCATCCAGCTGGCTCTCCAGCCCGAATCGATTGTTTTCTGCGGCATTTGGTGTGCATTATGTCATCTTACACACAGAACGCAACAATCTTTTTGCCATCGTTACTTTGCTTCGGAAGGGGGCGAACCCTCCAGCTCTCCAGCTGCTGACCTTCGGTGGGGAGGGGTGACTTTTGCTTGTAGTTGTGCGATCGCGACGATTCGCGTGGCCCTTGCAGTTCTCCCACCTGTACGTTGGAGCAGCAAAGTGCATCGCAAACCGGCATCCCACCCAGATGGGGCAGCTGTATGATGTCATCGTGGAGCCGGCATTGGTCTGACAGTGGGGGGGGGGGGGGGGGGGGTGGGTTAAAACTGATTCACATACGCTTGAAGCAATAAATTGGACATTGAGCAAAAGCAAAAATGCCAGTCTCAGAGTCACACAAACACACTGGGGGGAAAGAGTTGTAGAACAAGAAATGCCAACGCGGTACAAAAATGTTGCCACAGCAGCAGCAACACCTGTCCGTCAGACGGAAATGTTCCTCAGAAAATGCTCTTTTCCTGGCTAAACGTTGATTGAGTTGTAACCAAGCATCAGTCTTCTCGCGGGATCTCTGGGACCCAAAATTTGATGTACCTCAGGAAACGGATTGCCTTCCTGTCCTTGGCAGCCCACGTGCTGTGACGCTTTCCAAACAGGTTTCCTTCCGGACGCTGTTCAAATGAGTTTCAGATTTTCATTATTCATACACACCAGTGAAACAGTCGCTCAAATGAACAATACAATTTCCGGCGTACAGGGTCGAGAAAAAAAGCAACGCGGGCAAATTATAAACCCG
Source organism: Anopheles stephensi (assembly GCF_013141755.1). Classification (NCBI taxonomy): domain Eukaryota; kingdom Metazoa; phylum Arthropoda; class Insecta; order Diptera; family Culicidae; genus Anopheles; species Anopheles stephensi. The sequence goes on from NC_050202.1 coordinate 55,113,256, forward strand.
TGTCATGCGTCCGTTCGCTCCGTCAACCGGTAGACACAGGCTCTTGTGTGACTTTCGTGTTGATGTTTTCGTTCCAATTATATGCTCTTGAATCCTGGGATACCATTTCACTGTCATACTCACCGACCTATCTCTTGTTGTTTCTTGCCTTCTTGTTGCTACAATCGAGCGAAGCACAATGAGGATAATTCATTCACAGAAAGAAGCTTTTCTTCTCGCTACAATAAAGCATCATTATAATTTTACAGGTTTCGTGGAGAAGCTAGGTCCAAACTACCAAAGTTAGTTGGTGAAAGGAGAAAAGGTGGAGGGATTGGTTTGTTTGTTTGATTTGAAAATGTACTTCAGTAGTAAAGCATTTTCAAATAAAGATGAGCAACAGGACAGTAACGGACAACAGAATAGGACTAATTCTATATACGATTTTTAATTTATTGCTTTTGATATTTCGACTATGTATAATCAAACCAACATTTGGCAAAAAACATTCTCAACATCTTAACTTTATTTATCTTCTTTTTTTTTTTGTTCAAAACTTAATAAATGAAAAAATAAATATTTAAAAAAAAACTAATAATACGGTCAGGCCGTTCCTATCGAATACAAAAAAAAATTAATAATAAAACGCAAATAAAGTGACTAACATTTACCTTAACAAAATCAAACTTTTCCAGCTAAACTGCATTAAAGTTGAAATTTGTTGTCAGAATTTTAAATTCAGAGCATCTTCTTCTTCTTCGGTGGCACTACAATCTCGAAAGGTTTCGGCCAGCCATTTCTGGCTCTCTGTGCCTTCATTCTACCCGTAGCAAAGTAGTCAGCCCTGCGTACGGGGAGACGGTCTGGATGGGATTTGATCCCCGGTCCTGCCGTGTGAAGACCGGCGCCGTTGTCGCCTTGACCACCGGACCGCCGCTTAGTCTTATCTTATTGTATGGTATATTTTTTACCATTGAACATGAAAAACTACATAAAGAACTTATAATCAATTTTTCGATCTGGATCTAATGATTGGATAATTTTCCCAGCATCTTAATAACAATTGTACAACCCTTAACAAAACCCTAAAAAAAAATTAAAAATTTGGATTTAAAAAAATTACCTAGTCTTAATTTATTCTCCATCACTGTACATACTCATATTCATTCATATAAGTCCTTAGACTATTGGAATTAATCACTAGTTTGATTGCCAAAACCGATGTTGATAAAGCAATCGCCATTCCAATCCCAAACAGGACACATAACAAATGGGAAAACACTTATCACCTGCCACGCCGTCGAGTCTCATGAGGGAAACCAAAACCCGACCGAAGACTCGATCATCCGCACTGGAAGATGATGATGTGTGATAAAATATGTTCCAAACATTTTTGGTACGCACGCACGAACGACCACCGAGAAGAACATGGACATTAGTCTCCATAAGGTTTACAGCAGAAACCGGGCGAAAGGTCAACAATGTCGACACACACACACGACACTTATTACACTCCCACTCTAGCAATACTCTCATTTGCAATTCCAAAGGGAAACACAAACTAACGAAAGATATTTTTGAACTAAGTACTTATAGCGAAGAACTTTAGTAGCTTCACACACCAAAAAACTTGACAATTAATTAACACAAAGTTTAAGCAAAATTGTTAAGCTACTAAGCAATTAGGCAGCGCTGCATGTATGCTTTCTAGCTTTGCTTAAAGATTGCAAGGGGGTTTATGTTTAACTTTCCCCATCTGCTGACATGCGGGGGTTTACACGTGGACTTACAATTTCCATGCTGCTGCTGCCTAGTCTCTAGTGCAGAAGCATCTGTTATTCATCTCGCACACCGATCCACCCTAATTCTGCTTAATTTGCTCGTGAGGAAAGTTTTTTTTCCTCCTACCTGTACGGCCAGAGCCCGTTTCTAGCCCGTAAAACCCAACACATCTACCGGGGCAAGCAGTGGGTGCGAGATACGCCCGAAAGTATGCAACCGGTGTGACAAGTGCACTTTTTGTTACAGAAGGAAGTGGGTAAGCATTTTAGCGAAAAAAATATTTCCAATTTCAATTGTGAGTCACATTAATTAACCTCAATACCTGACACACACACACACACAACATCATAGCAAGCATTAGTTCTATTTACTAAACGAAAGTTCAACTTCCCAAAGTAACCACCTTGAAGACGGGCGCCACCTTGAGCTTAGTTCTTCCGGCGGTCAGTCAAGCTATATTTTTTGTTGTATCGTCGTTGGTCTTTTTTTAGGCAAGCGCTTTAATAACGACCCATTCTCACGGAACAATCAACGGAGTGACAGAAACATTCGATCCGATAAAAATACGGTTATCAATTAGGGCAGGGTAAAGGTCAGGCACCGAGCGGCATTAATTGATATTATTCTAATAAAGCTGCTCATTAGTTTTACTTGCTCGGTGGGGGGGGGGGTCGAGTTTCGCTCAAAAATCAATGCTTCAAAGTAGTTATCAAATATTGCTGGAACGGTACACGGTGCATACGGTTATCACGTATCTTTCAATTATCCAGCCATCTAATCTACCCATCATCGTCGAGAAATTAACAGCCCACACGGAGTTAACCGGCAGCAATGTGGAGTATAATAATCTACTTCGGTACATTTTATCTTGTTGCCCAGCTGGTCATAAGTTAAGCAATCCTCGCTCAGTAAATCAGTAAAGGTGCAATGCCTTCAATAGCTCCAGGACCATAGGGGATTTGTCGATTTTCTACCTCATGTTTGTAGCTCAAAGAAATTAATTTATAGCGATGCTTCGACAACGGTCTTCTAATGTCGCTATCAAGGCTCACTATCAGAGTCGCCCTTGACCCTTACACTTCATACAACACTGGCGACCACAGTAATGCAAACAAAAGTACTAGACACATGTTGATAAGCGGCAGCTCTCAGCAGCATCTACACCTCTACATGCCTGCACTACTGTTATTACTTGACAAATGACGAATCATCTTACCGTTTCAGTAACAGGCTTCCTCCGTTTTGTAGCTGCCTATATCTTATCAATTTCTCTGATCCAATCGCACGTGCTGGTGTGCGTTCCCGGGGAAATCTCTGTTCCGGGTTGCACCTGACAAAGCGACTGCACTCTCCGCCCAGTGGCCTAACTTCACACTCTTGGTGACATACTTTTTTCGCACTATGACCCTTGCACCCCTGCACACAAGCAAACACTTCACCACACCATGCTACGGAAACGCTAATAAGCTTAGCAAATAAACATTCCACTCGAAGCTCTCGCCACACCAGCACACTCGGTACACTCGTGCAGGGAATCGGGGACGAAATCGTAGAGTGGCGTAATCTAAGGCGTTAAAGCTCACAAACCGCACAAACCGTGTAGAACTCTTGATTTGGTAGCCGACGAGCTAAATGGCTGCACGGCACAACGAAAGGACACTTTGTCACTGGTTTAGTCGACAGCCCAGCTGGATAGCACAGGCTCACGAGATGGTTGGGGATCCCCACCTTGATGGGGGGGGATTGATGTTATTATAGGCCACCTTATAGTACGACCTTCACTCGGGGAACGCACTGCTCACGCACGTCCGGCCGAAAACGTGTTTCGCTCGCGAATGCGGTTGATGCGCGAAGTCACGAGGGTACTCGTGTGCTAGCTTACGCACAATGGGCCAGCCAGGGCACAGAATGGAGCCCTACAAACTATTTCTAAAAAATGATAGTAAAATATGTTCAACAATTTATACAAATCAATGGTTTACTATACCCGTCTGTATAATATTGTATTGTGTGAGTGAATCGTAAGCGCCTAAATGTATGCAACACCTATAAATGATTATAGTTTGCATAGTAATAGGGGCAACTTTTGATAATTTTTTATCAAGAGATATTGCTTGATAATTCCACAAGTACACAAATCCTTTCGGACTACAACCTAGAGAGATTTTGGTCTGCCGTGTTCAGAATCATCTACTTATTCCATTCGCAGCTCGGGTTCATTAGGCTGCCATTACCCTGAAGTTAACTCAAATATGATTCAATTATGATTAAATGACATGTGGTTAAGATTGATGGCTTTTTGTATCCATTATAAAATGCTCGACAGAGTGGTCAACATTACTTCGAAACTCACACATCAATTCAAAAAGGAAAGCATGTTTATTTATTTATTTATTTTTTTATTCATCAGGAAAAAAAGTAAAAGCATGTTTATTTAAGGAATAAATTGAGAGGTAGTCTCAATTTACATACTTTTTCAAAATGGATGGTCCTAAAGGTGTAATAATGCAATATAGCTCTCCAAAAACCCTTGATATTTAATTTCATCACGAAATGATTTAGATACATTCTAGACACGTGTAATCGCGACTGCAGCAGTTTCATATAACTTTTCGGAGCAAATTAATCCCTTCTATTTTTGCACATCCTATACAATACCTATAAACGATCGATTTGAGGAAAAGTTTTATGTTATTATCATCCTTTCTTAAACGGAACATACAATATCAAAAGCCGCCATCGATGCAAAACGCATCGCCAGATTTTTCAAATGCGAATTCGGACTAATATTTTCTAAGCAATCTGACAGTAATCGAATACAAACTGTCAAATTGATCGAACCAGCCGCCATCATCGTTGAGCGCTAATGTCACATTTATTTCAATTTACAAATACTCAATGAAAACATTTACAACTCGCAACCTACACGTACTCAAAACATGTTTTAGAAAATTTAACACATGCTTGAGATAAGTTTTTGTGCTTTTAATTCAATTCTCTTTCATCGCTACCGTTTTTTTTTCACAGGTAAACAGTGCCAGCATCTGTCAAAAGGGGCAAACTGTCAAAACCGGGCTATCGTTCGTTACCTGGCCCCGCATAACAACCCTGCTTGTGAATACACGTTGTTTGCTGGTGAATTCGGATCAGCTAACTTTAACTACGGCACTATTGTCACACTCAACCAAGCGGTGTTATTATAGAAAAACGATTGTGTTTTTCCCCTAGCTCTGGCTTGCCGGCTTCCGGCAGGATTGAATTTGTGGGGCAGCGCCTATTCCGAACTGGAAAGCGGTGCGCGGCATTTATCCGTATCCCCGTTGTGGCCATAACGCGACGTGAAGTTGTAGGTGCGCACCTTTTTCCGATGTGAAAACTGTGTGTTTGTGCGTACGAGTGCGTGTGTGTGTGTGTGTGTTTGCTAGACGGTAGCTGCCAGTTGGTTGGTTGGGCATCGAAACAACACCGGGCACCAGACACGGTTTCTGTGGCACAGTGTGGCAAACCGGAAGAAAACAATAATAAGACGCATAAGACGCGGCAAGCGAACAAGAGGGGGGGAGAGTGTGTGTGCAAAATGTCCATTTTGCTGCAGGAAACCGGTGGCGGTGGAAGTGGTGGTGTTAGCAGTGGCAGTACGGTGGTGACCGCTGCGGTCGCTATACCCAACGAGGACGGTCCCGAAGTTTCGTCCCTTGCCGTGCACAGCGTTCCGGCGTCGAAGGAAACCTGTATGGGAGATTGTCACTATGGCCGCAGCTGGAAGGAGTACGTGGACCTACTGGCACAGACGACCGTGGTGGATGTGGATGAAAATGGTGAAAACGAAAATCAACCCGACACGACCGTTCGATCCGAATGCCAAGCGGATCATCATCAGCAGCAGCACCAGCAGCAAAAGCACAGCGAACATTCGTTTCCGCTCAACTGCCACTGCCGAATGTGTTTCGTGTCGCGGGAAGTGGTGATGCAACTGTACGCCGAGGACTGCCAGTACAACTCGCTGTGGGACCGCTTGCAGCTACTGATGAAGCAGTACTACGATCTGATACCGGAGTAAGTGACACCGTCCGAGCTTGGGGTGTGATCGATGTCCCGTTCGCCTTACTGAACTGCCCTCTTTTCTCTCTCTCTCTCTCCCCCCCACCCCTCTAGATCCGAGGACAACGCGCTGTACAATCAGTACATGGAGCTGATGAGCAAATCGTCCCTGAAGTGGTTGACGGATTTGCGCTTTAGCAGCAACAACATGATCCAGATTTCGCTCGCCTCCAACCTGCCGCTCTCGAACGAGATGGCCTTCGTGATGCTGACGAACGTGCTGAGCACACGCGATCCGCACCAGCTGTTTGAGCTGCTCTGCTTCCAGCTGCGCTCGATCGTGCAGGTGTACTGCGTCGGGTTTGAGGACCTGTTTACCGAGAATCCCGAAGACGGTAGCCGCCAGTTTAATGCGCCCGAAGTGTTGAAGTACATTGTGAACGGGTACCGGAAGCTGCGGCAATCCGCCCGCACCGTTACCCCGCTGCTGAACGTGCTGGAACAGTGCCATCTGGGCAAGTTCGGGCTTACGTGGGGGTTGATCAATCAACGCATTTTCCAGCGTTACTTCTACTACGAGGTGCAGAGCATACTGCCCGAGTGTATGCTCCGGCTGCGCGGGTCCCTGCCCGAGCGCGAGTATCAGGAGCTGGTGGGACGGTTCTTGAAGTTTGACAAGGAAATGACGGACATTTCGCTCTCGTGGGCCGATGTGTGGCCGCTGCTGTACGAGTACCACCGGTCACCGGAGGATTGCGAGCGGCGCAAGCGCATCAAGACGCTGCACGCGCTAATGCAATCGATCCGCGGTGCGCGCTACACACCGACCGCACCGGAACTGTTCGAAAAGCCTGAGCGACCGGTCGCGGAATGGCTGGAGCTGAAGAACAGGAAGCTGGTATGGGAGTACGTGGTGCACTGTCTGAAAACGAAGTGGATACCGGGCGTCAGCTCGCGGCTGTCGAACGTGGCCGACATCGTCAAGTGTCCCGGGTGCGATCGTCCGCTCAACACGCACAACATGTAAGCACGCTGCCGGGTTACCGTTCGACGGGAGACCATCCTTGGTAACTGTGTTGTCTTTCCTTCTTTGCAGCGTGTGTGCCTGTCTGTCCTGCATTATCGGCGGTGGAATATTTACCTTCCGGCCGAAGAAGGAAATTAACGAGCGGTACGGCATGTGTACGTGTGCGAACATGATCGAAATGTTGCTCGAAAGCCAGGGCAAACCGATACCGGGCTGCAACGAGGAGGAGGACACTGCAACCCCAAACGTTCGTCAGCTGTTGTCCTCCTCGTTGCTACTGGCCGGCGGTGAAGCGGCCGCCGGCATGCCGAACGGATGTGCGAAAGCAGCATCACCCCACGACGGAGCACGCGTAGCGCTGAAATCCGAAGACGATTCCGTGAAGCACGGCACGACGGGCGTTGTTGCTGCGCAGGATGCGGCCGACTATCTTCCGCTAATCGAATCGTTGCGCGAAGACGACGAGCTGTACCACATTGCGTGGGCCATTTTTAAGCACCTGCCCGACCGGCAACCGTACCGATGGAGCACGCCGGAAACGTCGCGGTTCTGCACGTTTCAGGCGTCCCCGTGTGCGTCGATCGCTTGCCGCGTGGCGATCAACATTATCGCCATGAACTATCCCATCCATCTGTCCCGGCTGCTGATCCATTCGTACCAACCGGTCAGCGAAGAGCCGCGCCGCATCATGAAGGGCAACTGGAACACGAAGGCGCGCAACTCGCTGCGCAAGCTGTGCGATAACGTGAGCAAGCGCTGGCATGAGGAGCTGGACGATCAGATGCATCCGCTGCGGTTTGTCGACATGTTTTGGTCGCTGCAAAACTCCACCCTCAATCTGCCGAAGACGCGCGCTTCCGATCTGGCGGAATGGTTCATGCTCGACACGCAGCCCCCACCGCGGAATGTATTCTATCAGTATTTTACCAAGTTTTTCCACGTCAGGGAGGACGATATCGTGTTCGATCTGGATTGCTACGACCGGTACCGGGAGCGGTCCGTATCGCCGAACCGGATGGGCGACAGTTTGATGCAAAAGCTGGAATCGAACAGTGCATTGCTTGCGCCGTGCACTGCCGCCTCGTCCGGCTCATCCTCCTCCTCCTCCTCCTCGTCTTCGTCGTCCTCCTCGTGTCTGTCCAGCTCGCACTCGTCCTCATCGTCATCCTCGTCATCCGCTTCCTCGTCCTGTTCGTTTTCTACTGCGTCGGCTGCGTCGGTGGCTGCCGCTGCTGCTGCAGCGGCGGCGGCCGCGGCAGCCGCCGCTGCCTCAACGTTTATCGAACCGATGGTGGGCGCGACCGCCCCGCTGCCCAATGGAAGCGGGACCGAGGAGACCCGAGGCTGTACCTGTACGTGCAACAGCTGCGTGACCGAGTTTCTGTCCAAATCAGAATCACTCTCGAAACAGTACGACCCACTGGCGAGAGACTCGTGGACTCAGCGCACAAAGTATGTGGATCGTTGGACGTTGTGGATCATTTGAAAATGGGCGATAAAAAACCATTTGTAACTTACTTCTCTTTACAGCATGCTGGAGATGGAGCTGAAAGCGCTGCTAAAGGAACGGAACAGGCTGCTAGAAAAGGGTGGCGGTATGAACCACCCGTGCAAGCTAGTGAACTGTGATGAAACATGCACCGCGACCGACGTTCCTCCCTCTAAAGTTGATTTGAATGTATCGGTAGGGGGCGAAGAAACGAAAGCAATAACCCCGCCAACGGAGGCAACCGACGCGACCGACGCGGAAGGACCGGTTGATAAGGCGAAGGAAGCGAATGTGATATCGTCGGCCTGCCGGGAAGCAAGTGTCACTACCACGAACGCAGCTGTCGGTCTGCCAGCAACAGTAACTGCCATTTCTCCGTCGAAAGCGTCACTGAACGAGGACAGTGGTGGCGCCAAGTGTGCGTCAGCTGCTCCGGCCGACTGTGCACCGCCGAAGCATCCGGAGCTCCAAACGCCCGCGAAACTATCGGCATTCGCACAGCTTGCCGCAAGTAAGTTGCCGGCACCGGCAGCCCCAAAACCTGCCGCCAAGCAGGAAGCAGCAACCGGCTGTGCAAACGCAGGCTCCCCCAAAAAATCGAAGGCCCTGCCCGCGGCACAACGTCCAGCCACACCGACGACCCAAACGCACACCGGCACCGGCAACAGCAAGCTGTGCCCGTGCGGTATTTTGCCTAAACACATAGCACCGGCTCCGAAGGGCGCGGGGACGGTCGCAAAACCGAGAGCTGCTGCTGCTGCGACCGGTGCAGCAACAACGCAAGCGTCCACCACTACCAACGCCGCGTCGGCCGCGCCCCACGCCAAGGAGGATCACAAGAAAGCGTGCCACCGAGGGACGGCACCGCCACCCAGTGCCGCCGGTGGTGATAAAGCGGAAGGATCGTGCGTTTGCTACTACTGTACGCTGTTCGGGCAGAGTGTATGTTTAGTTAGTTTCAAGCTGACGGCCGTCGCGCGGACAAACCACATTCATCTTTCCTTCTCCTTTCCATCTCGCTCTTTTTTAGGAATGTAACCACAATCAAAGGACGAACGAAACGCGCGAAAAGTTGCGCAAAAAGTTACAGAAACAGCAAATGATGAACGACAAATTGTTCAACGAGGAGCGACAGAAGCAGCAGCAAAAGGCGGCCTCTACCAACGCGAAAGCGATGCCGACAAAGTCGGGCGCAAGCAGCAGTGCCGTCGCTACACCACCGGCACCGACCGGAAAGCCTAGCAACGTGCCACCTAGCTACCCCGCGCCGCAAACAACGGCCCACAGCGTGAGCAGCATTAAAACGGCTCCCGAAAGGGGAGCGAAGCATAAAGCGTCCAAAGCTGCCACAACGGCGGATCGAAGCGGGACAGGGAAAGGCACCGAACCGTACTTTAAATCGATCGACGATATATTGCGCTTCATCGAAGGAGACGATACAATCAAAGGGGCCAGCAGCAACACGTCGAAGTCGGCGGGCAAGTCGAATCGCACGGAAAAGGGGGACCGCCACGAGAAGCAGCCGGCAGCCAAGAAAGCAGCCACGACAGCAGCAGCAGCAAAAGATGCGGACGCAGCGGCAGCGAAGAAAGCGACGAAGCTGAACGAAAGTCTGAAAGCGATCGCCGAGCTGGAGGTGTTGCGGCAGCGATTTTACGACTGTCAGAAGCAAGAGCAGCAAGCCCTCCAGCTGCTGCAGCAGCAGCAGCAGTCGACACTGAGCAAGAAGGAGCGCAAAGAGCTGCCGCTCAAGCTGCAAGCCTACCGGCAGCAGAAGAATGAACTGCACGCGGCCATCAACGGGCTCGTCACCAGTATACGAAGCGAAATACCGGAATACCCATTCAAGCTGGAAGCGTTCGGCACCGCCGCACCGTCCGCCGCCGGGATCGAGGAGAACGCCGGTCGGAAAGGGGCGGGGGGGCCGGCCGGTGCGATGCTGCCACCGCCGCCGGGCGGTAAACCGTCCAACAGCGTGCGTGCCACCACGTTCGCCAAGCTGCAGGAAACGTTAAGCCTGTTCAAGCAAAAGCGCCAACAGCAGCAGCTGGACGAATGTCAGCAACCGCAGGACCAACTGCTGCAGGAACATCTGCAGCAGTTTAAGCAGCAGCAGCAGCAGACCGGTGGCAACAACGGTGAATCTGCAGCACAGCAGCTGGTTACAATAAAGCGTACCTTCCTGCCCCATCCACAGCCACAGATAACGGTCACGGCAAAGGGTGATTCGCCCGACCAAGATCAGGTACTGTACACGTTCATCAATGGGCAGATGGTGCCCGTCAACAACGGAGCACCGGCCCCGGCAGGTGCTGAGCTAATCAACCAGCACCAACTCACGCCGGCTGGGCGGCAACAAGTTTGGCCACCAGGCAAGGATGTGTCGACCGGGTTCGATAAAGCGAAACCGCAAACGGCAAAGCCACTGGCCGATTTTAGCTGGAAGGAGAAAAGTCTCATCGAGGAGTACGTTGAGCAGCTGTACCAGCAACCGTTGGACGGGATGCATCATCACCTGCCGGAAGGTGAACGGCCGGGCAAACGATCATCGGCGAAGAAGAAGGGCGCAACGGCGGCAGCGCAGGACGGGGTAGATCCTCAACCCAACCAGCAACCGTACATATCGATGCACGATATCATACTGACGCAAATGATCGTCAATCTGCAGGCCGATCCGAACGGTGATCCGGAACTGATTTCGATCGCCCAGAAGATGAAGAAAGATTTGCACGAACTGCAAACGAAAAGGCAGGAAAAGGTGCCATCGGGGAAAGCCGTGGGTGGGCCGGTAAAGTGCAGTATCGGTACGGCACCACCACCACCGCCGGCACCGCTGAGCAATCAACAGCCACCGAAAAAGCCGGAGCCCGCAGCAAAGCCGGCTGCCACCAGCAACGGAACGGTGGCCAGCAATGGCAAACCGAAGAAGGGCACCACCAAGAAGGACAAAATGATAGAGGAGATCGATGAAATAGTGGCACGCCTGAACCTGCTCGATAGCGACGAAGAGCACCAAACCAAACCGTCGTCGTCGAAGCACGGACGGAAGCAAAGGCAGTCGGCAGCGGCGCAGCCAAAGGTGTTGAATCGGAAGCAGAGCAAAGATTCCATCGTGTCCAGCAGTAGCGGCGGCAATGCGTCCGGTACGAAGCAGCAGCATCAATCGCAGCAGCCATTGCAAGACGCACGCAGGAAGGGCAAGGTCAACGAGCACGACGACCAGACTGGTGGTGGTGGTGTGAAAGAGAAAGCAACCGGTAAAGACAAAGGTAAGGTTCAATCGCAGCAGCCCGCTACCAGCTCGGTGGATACTGTTGCATCAGCGACGGTGGAAACCACCAGCAAACCCGTCGTGCGTAAGAAGGCGCCCAAAACGTTTATCGACCCGGAGTTTGATAACAACGCGTTCCGGTTGCTCAATATGGATGATTCCGAGTCCGAGATCGAGGAGGAAGAGGAGGCAGAGGGGGAAGAGCTTCCGGCCGGGGAAAAGCAGTTACATTCGGCGGTGACTGTGTTACAGCAGGAGCAAAGCAAACCGAAATCGAAAGAATCCACTCCGGAAATCCGCGCAGAAGCCGAGCAGGGCAAAGCAAAAGCGCACGCCCAACCAACGGCACAAAAGGAGCGGAAAGCTTCCCAAAAGAAGGCATCCGCCAAGCAAGAGCCGCCGGCGTCCGGTAAGCAGCAAAGGCAGCGCGAGGATGCAGAGGGTGGTGGAAAGCCGGCCGCTCAAGATGCTGCTTCGGAACCCCGACCAAAGAAACAAACGCCGGCCCAAGCGATGGTGGAGAAAATTAGCGCCCTGCTCGACAGTCCCGGTCTGTCGAACCGGCAGCGCAAGCAGATGATCCGCCAGCTCGAACAGGCCCAGGCCACGATCCAATCGCAGCTGCTGCAAAACGCGGCCAAAGCCACCAAGGCCAAGGTGCAGGCACAGGCGCAGCAGGAAAAGATTGCGAATCAAATGGCGGTGGGCACGAAGCCGAGCACCGGCCGGGAACCGGTCGCCGGCAAGGCAACGAAACCATCCTCAACCACGGTGGACAATGGTGGGACGAGCGGTGGCAGTGGAGCTGCGCGCAACAGTCTGATGGAGCAGCTGAGGCGTGGCATTCGGGCCGAAGGGTTGGATCTGCCGCCCGGCATCACGCTCACACGGCTCGACGCGATACAGGCGGAAGCGTTGCGGCTGAAGCGCGAATCGATACGGAAGCTAAGCGTGCCGGCGGCCGCACCGATCGTGCCACCGGCGGATCCCGCTTCCGCCGCTATGCTGGCCGGTTCGTTCGGTGCGGGTAGCCCCGCGAACGCCGGCATGTTTGTCGTTAATCCGATGGCACCGATCGCTCTGCCCGGGCAGGATTCGGTAATCATGGTTAACACGGGCAAATTACGGATCCAGGAGCCATCCCCCGCCGCCGCTGCGACGCTGCCAGAACCCACCCAGAATGGCACCGACCGTAAGAAGCGCAACAAACGGCGCAAAAACAAGGGCAAAGAGCAGGACGCAAGCGATCAGCTGTCCGCTGCCGTTGGTGCATCCGTGCCCGGTGCTGGCGTGGACGGTGGACCGAGAGCGTCCGGCGGCCAACTTGCCGACGGAAGCAACATTGTAACGCTGCGCAATCCCATGTTTCACAGCGCCCCTATCGCGCACGGTATGGGGGGAGCCGGCGCAGGGCTGGTACATCCTGCCGGCGCCGGTGCACCGATGATGTCGGACGTGCAGGGCGCCCGGATGACGCTCGGGTACGATCAGCCGGCAAAGATTTTCAAAAACGATAACGGCATGTTTACCATACGCAATCCGGCGCTGCACCATGCGGTATCGGGCGGTGCACCGTCGGAGGTAACCGGGTTCCGCCCGTTCAATGCCGCCTACCTGGTGGAGAATGGCATAATGCCACCGTCCGGCAGCATGCAGCATCCGATGGGTTCGGCGGTACCGCACGTCACTGCGGCCGTATCGTCCGGCCCCGGGACAATCGGGCCCGGCAGTGCCAGCAGCAGCATGCCAGCGTACCTGCAGCAGCAGCAGCAGTATCCGGCACCGGCGCTGGATGAAAGCATGATGGGGCCGCGCAAGTGTAAATCCGTGATCGGTAGCGAGATGAAGAATGCGCAAAAGCAGAAGCAAAACTCTCTGCAGGGTGGCCTTGCCGGTGGGATGGCGTCAGCGTCGGGCAGGAGCTGGCAGCACATGAACGGCACTGCCTGTCAGGATATGTTCAGCGCACGTTCCGCGTCACCCGGCGCCACGCATGCCGGCAGTGGCCTCGGCGAGTCGCACTATTCGTCGTTCACTCACTACAACCTCACCGGGCAGGAGCTTATGCATGGTGCGAGTCCGGCCGGCCGGTACGGGGGTACGGGTATGTTGGGCCCGCCCGGGTACTATCAGAGCGCCGGTGGCAATGGTGCGACGCCCAAAGGTTCGCCCACCGTGAGTGCGATCGGTTCGGAACGATCGCACGGTCTGTCGTATCTGGGCGGTGCTGATGTGACGAGCAGCTTGGCGACGCACTGCTGCGACGATGAAGCACCGAGCGCGTACTTTAACGGCAACAGTCTCGGCAGCCTGGCAACCGGTACGATCGGCAGCCGAACCCGGTACGATGATCTTGCCTTTCTGCAAAACTTGCAACCGGGCCAGCGGCTCAACAGTGAGGTAAGTGTAGGGGTCACACAGGCCACAGCGTAAGGTTGTGTGCGGGAAATCTCCTGAACCGTGTCCGATTAATGATCCTTTATGCTGTGCTCCTCCAACCCAAAGGTTACCATACACAGCATCAACGAGTCGAAGATGCGTCGGCAGCAGGCACAAAACTATACGCACGACATTCAAATCACGGCCATACCGGCACCGTCACCGCCCGGCAGTGGAAGAACCGTCGGAATGGGGGCACCGGTGGCGCCGACCACGGTGTCACTGCAGCACCTAATGCAACAGGCGCACCATGCAGCGAACCATGAGCAACAGCCCCAGGACGGTCAGCTGCACCGGTCCGAGCTCAGTCCCGGGTCCGGTTCGGTAGGGTCGGGCAGCGGTTCCGGTGTCGCGTTAACCGATTTCATGGACAGCCGTGTGTCGGGCGGTGGTAGCAGCTCATCCGCCTCGGCCGATATGTTGGCCTCTTCGCTAGAGCTAGACGCGAAAAGCTTTTTGCGCGAGTATCAGCTGGGGCAACTGCAGCAGCAGATGCAAGATCTGCAGCTACAGTCACTGCAGCAGCAACTGTCGGGCGAATTCGGAGGTAAATAGTGTGCGGAAGGGGCAGGCCCGCTCCTGTGGATGGGAAGGCATTGTAACGAAGCGGGGGGGGGGGGGGGGGGGTGGATAGTGGTCAAAAACGTAGGTTACAATTGAATGAGCCACATTTACGTTTGTTTTGTTTTTTTCCCCTGTCGACGATTTGTTGTTTTTCGCTTTTCGCCGCGATGTTTACGTCTGTTTTCACCCCTTGCCTAGATAACATGTTCGCAGCGAAGCAACCGAACGTTGGTGGGGCCGACCGGACGGATTCCAACGAGCAGGATCGAGAATCGGTGGCCCGTCTCAATTATTTCTTTAATGCGGCGGGTGGCACCGGCACCAGCTCATGCTTGAGCTTGAACCACAAACCAACCGCGCACAGTGCGTCGGCAGGCGCGGCGGGGGAGTCAGTGTCCGCCAGCGTTACGGACGAGCCAGAGCAAAGCAATCCCGGGGGCGTTAGTATCGGTGGCGAGGAACTGCACCGACCGCAACAGCCTCCAATCGGGACACCTTCCAGCAAGTGCGGCCAGCAGCAACGGTTACAGCACAATGGGACACCGATCTCAACGGCCGGCAGCGTACTGTATCCGGCTACGGCCGACAGTCCGGCCTCCTCGGTGTTCGATGGTATCTCGTCATCGCTGAGCAGCCAGGCACACTCGTTCGACGATCTGTACACTGGTCTGCTGGGAACGGCTTCACCGCCAACGTCGATCGCTGGCAGCAGCGAAAGCGCCGCATGCAACACGCACCTAAAGCAGCAGCTAAGCGAGCTGCGTCATCCGGTGAGTTGCTCCGACACGGTGCCGCCGTTGGGCGTTGGTGCGTACGTCACGTCCAGCGTAAATGGTCTGTCGGAGGCGGTGGTGGGAAAAGGCGCAGACCAGTCCGACAGTCCTGCTACGGTAACTAGGAAGTAAAATCTGTCCGAAGGGAAGGCTTTGTTTCCGCAAAGGTCAAGGTGGAATGGTGGAACACCACAGGTTCTTCAATACAGACAACTTACTAAACCAATGTTTGATTTTACAACTACGTTGAGTGCTCAACCACGACATACGATCGATCCTCTCTGCTTCACTGTAGCGACACTAGGGAACCGAACACTTCATTGTGCTGTTTATATTTGTCTGGTTAAACAGTGTTTTTGGTTTGTTTTACATCTTGAAAAGGATTTAGGAATAGGGGTAGCAAGGTTCGAAAACAGATGTTTCGCGGATCGTGGCACACGCGTGGCAAGCGAACGGTTCGAATTCGAGGAAGATTGCTTTTAGGCTGCCGAACAAGAAACAGCATGTACATATATACATTGGTCAGCTCCGTGAGCAGCAGGCGTATGCAGAAGCTTCCAAACGATATTCTACGAAGAAGTACCGGAGACAGGTTGCAAACTAGAGTTTTCGCTGGCAAGGGTTGTGTGTGAGTGTGTATTGCAGCGATCCAAGCAAGAAGAGGAGTGCAGGAAAGGAAAATATAGCAATATACTGAAGGAAATGCGATATACGCTTGTGTGGGACATTCGTTCCAAGCTCCTATGCCGAAATTGCCGTCGGATGGAAGAGGTAAGTTGATCGATTCATTTACTTTTGTGTTCCTTCAATCGATGTCCTTCTGTCTATTTTGCCAGAACAATCTTATCTACATGATTTTGTAATGAAAACTAGGTTTACCATGCACCCGCATAGTTCATTCTTGCTGAAGAGGGTTCAGGTTGCTTCCTTACCTACTTACTTACTTATCAGGCGCTACAACTGCTTTGCGGTCTTGGCCTGCTGCAACTATCCTCGATACCGCTCACGGTTTAGCGCCGTCGTCTGCCAATCCGTTATCCCCGCCGTTCTGGCGGACGCAACAACGCCATCACTCCATCTTAGTTTGGGCATACCACGCCTCCTCTGTCCGTATGGACGGCCTAAAAGGACTTTACGGGCTGGGTAAGATCATCGTACAGCTCCTAGAGCTTGTCATTGTAGCGGCTCCTCCATTGTCCTTCCTCACATACGGGCCCAAAAGTCCTTCTGAGCATCTTCCTCTCGAACGCGGCTAAGAGGGCTTCGTCCGTTTTTGGACAGAGTCCATGTCTCAGAGGCGTATGTGAGTACTGGGACCATATGTACAGTCCGTCGCGGGAGGTATTTAGAGTGGAGAAGTTTCCTCAAGCGGTAGTATGACTGGTTGGCAGCCGTCAACACCCTTGTGCGTAACTCAACCGCAATGTTGTTGTCGGTGCTGGCTTTTGACCCCTAGGTAGGAGAAGCTTTGAACGACTTTGAAGATGCGGTCACCTGTATATCGCCCGTGCGTAAATCAGTGTTGGTAGGCAGGGCCGCTTCTGCTACAGGGGAAAGCCTCAAACCAATGATGTTTATGTCATCAGCGTATGCCAGGATCTGGAATGACTTACAGAAGTTCCTGCCTCCGAATCACGGATGGCTCTCTCTAGCGCCTGATTGAAAAGAAGACAGGCAAGCCAAGCCCATCTCCCTGGCGCAGGCCCTCGGTGGTAGCAAAAGGGGCTTGAGAGTTTTCCATCCACTTTAATGTGGGCCATTGTCATTCTTACAAGCCTGGTAAGCTTGGCCGGGATTCTTAAAACGAGCCCCCTTCTGATTACTTCTGCTTTCCGTAGTCGGTAAGTTACTTCAGGCAGGGTGACTGGCCCAGCGCTCAAACCCTCAGGTACCTCTGGAAGGCCTCGTGGCGGTTCGGTTTATCGTCTGGTTACTTCCCCGATGTTCAGATAGCCCGGTTGCCCGTTGAATCCACCGGCCCCCCCCCCCCCCTCCTCCTGTTCAGCCTTGCTCCACCATCTGCCCAAGGGGTTAAGACTAGCCCGTGGCAAGTTACCACTCTGTGTTGGGTAGGCGAGCCTATGGAACTACCCCATTAACAGAGCATAGATAAAGATAGAATAGTACAATCAAATCAGAATCAGAAGAACTGACTTGTAGTGCTCGGTATGGACGAAATCAAACAACGTCACAAGTGCGTAGTCCAACAGACAGACAACCGCTACAAAACCACCATCCCATTCACATCAAAAAGGCCGGTAGAAACGTTAATGAGCACGAACAACTGGCCTACGATATGGCAAAACAGACGTACAGTCAAGGCTAGAAACTACATCCCAGTCCCGCAGACATAATAAACAATGTTTAAAATGGCTGACGGGTTATCTGCCGTAAAACCAACACAACGTCTAGGGTCTAGAATGCAGAAAGCAGGGGCAAAACATATTTTCTATTTTATTGTTTATCAATCGTAGAACCACACGCGACATCATGTAAACAGTACAAGCCACATTACATTGTTTTTAGTTGTGCTTCCGTATTTCATTAACACGTCGCGATTGATACAGCAACAGTGTGCTGGGGTCGCCAAATTTATATAAAACCGTGCGTCTCAAGCTCACTCCAAGGTTTTCCCCTTTTACCCACTGCCGTCCCGCTGATTGTGTGGTCTCGCGATGACTTCATTGACGTACGTGCACCTCAAATTGTTCAGGAATAGAAAGTGTGTTAGTGTACTGGTTGGTGTGCTTCTCTTGCCATTAGCATTTAACCTGACTAATGGATCGTTCGAAAGCAGCCATTGTGACAGAGGTGAAGAAATCAGTGCACCATTGGAAAACAAAGTAACTTTTAAGGAAAATGTTGAAAGTGGGTGGAAAGCTTCGGAAGACGGAGGGCAGCAATGGATGCAGAGCGTTGTTCGAAAAAGAAGACAAAGCTATAGGCTGGCTGTACTGAACGATAAATTAGCTGCACACGTGTATCAACAGGATAATAGTAAAACAGAGGCGAGACCAGCAAGTGTCGCAAGCGTTGCTCAGTCAGATAATACCAAAGCGGCCGAAACGCAAAAATCAAATGGAGCCCAAGCTACACTGATTCATCCGTCAAGCAACAATCCTTCTGAATCACAGCGGACAAGAGCATCATTATTGGGAGAAGACCACTATGCAAGCGTTGCTCGATCGGGTAAGGGCACTCCAGCCGAAACGCAAAAATCAAATGGAGCCCAAGCTACACTGAATCATCCGTCAAGCAACAATCCTTCTGAATCACAGTGGATAAGAGCATCATTAATGGGAGAAGATCACTATGCAAGCGTTGCTCGATCGGGTAAGGGCACTCCAGCCGAAATGTCGGGAATGAATTTCGCTCCAGTGGCTACATTGTACCATCCGCAAAGCAACAATCCTTCTGACCTAGAGTGGACAAGAGCATCATTAATGGGAGAAGACCACTATGCAAGCGTTTCTCGATCGGGTAAGGACACTCCAGCCGAAACGCAAAAATCAAATGGAGCCCAAGCTACACTGAATCATCCGTCAAGCAACAATCCTTCTGAATCACAGTGGATAAGAGCATCATTATTGGGAGAAGACCACTATGCAAGCGTTTCTCGATCGGGTAAGGGCACTCCAGCCGAAATGTCGGGAATAAATTTCGCTCCAGGGGTTGCAGAGGCGAAACCAGCAAGTGTCGCAAGCGTTGCTCGGTCAGATAATACCAAAGCGGCACAAACGCAAAAATCAAATGGAGCCCAAGCTACACTGAATCATCCGTCAAGCAACAATCCTTCTGAATCACAGTGGATAAGAGCATCATTATTGGGAGAAGACCACTATGCAAGCGTTTCTCGATCGGGTAAGGACACTCCAGCCGAAATGTCGGGAATAAATTTCGCTCCAGGGGTTACAGAGGCGAAACCAGCAAGTGTCGCAAGCGTTGCTCGGTCAGATAATACCAAAGCGGCACAAACGCAAAAATCAAATGGAGCCCAAGCTACACTGAATCATCCGTCAAGCAACAATCCTTCTGAATCACAGTGGATAAGAGCATCATTATTGGGAGAAGACCACTATGCAAGCGTTTCTCGATCGGGTAAGGACACTCCAGCTGAAACGCAAAAATCAAATGGAGCCCAAGCTACACTGAATCATCCGTCAAGCAACAATCCTTCTGAATCACAGTGGATAAGAGCATCATTATTGGGAGAAGACCACTATGCAAGCGTTTCTCGATCGGGTAAGGACACTCCAGCTGAAACGCAAAAATCAAATGGAGCCCAAGCTACACTGAATCATCCGTCAAGCAACAATCCTTCTGAATCACAGTGGATAAGAGCATCATTATTGGGAGAAGACCACTATGCAAGCGTTTCTCGATCGGGTAAGGACACTCCAGCCGAAACGCAAAAATCAAATGGAGCCCAAGCTACACTGAATCATCCGTCAAGCAACAATCCTTCTGAATCACAGTGGATAAGAGCATCATTATTGGGAGAAGACCACTATGCAAGCGTTTCTCGATCGGGTAAGGGCACTCCAGCCGAAATGTCGGGAATAAATTTCGCTCCAGGGGTTACAGAGGCGAAACCAGCAAGTGTCGCAAGCGTTGCTCGGTCAGATAATACCAAAGCGGCACAAACGCAAAAATCAAATGGAGCCCAAGCTACACTGAATCATCCGTCAAGCAACAATCCTTCTGAATCACAGTGGATAAGAGCATCATTATTGGGAGAAGACCACTATGCAAGCGTTTCTCGATCGGGTAAGGACACTCCAGCTGAAACGCAAAAATCAAATGGAGCCCAAGCTACACTGAATCATCCGTCAAGCAACAATCCTTCTGAATCACAGTGGATAAGAGCATCATTATTGGGAGAAGACCACTATGCAAGCGTTTCTCGATCGGGTAAGGACACTCCAGCTGAAACGCAAAAATCAAATGGAGCCCAAGCTACACTGAATCATCCGTCAAGCAACAATCCTTCTGAATCACAGTGGATAAGAGCATCATTATTGGGAGAAGACCACTATGCAAGCGTTTCTCGATCGGGTAAGGACACTCCAGCCGAAACGCAAAAATCAAATGGAGCCCAAGCTACACTGAATCATCCGTCAAGCAACAATCCTTCTGAATCACAGTGGATAAGAGCATCATTATTGGGAGAAGACCACTATGCAAGCGTTTCTCGATCGGGTAAGGACACTCCAGCCGAAACGCAAAAATCAAATGGAGCCCAAGCTACACTGAATCATCCGTCAAGCAACAATCCTTCTGAATCACAGTGGATAAGAGCATCATTATTGGGAGAAGACCACTATGCAAGCGTTTCTCGATCGGGTAAGGGCACTCCAGCCGAAATGTCGGGAATAAATTTCGCTCCAGGGGTTGCAGAGGCGAAACCAGCAAGTGTCGCAAGCGTTGCTCGGTCAGATAATACCAAAGCGGCACAAACGCAAAAATCAAATGGAGCCCAAGCTACACTGAATCATCCGTCAAGCAACAATCCTTCTGAATCACAGTGGATAAGAGCATCATTATTGGGAGAAGACCACTATGCAAGCGTTTCTCGATCGGGTAAGGACACTCCAGCCGAAACGCAAAAATCAAGTGGAGCCCAAGCTACACTGAATCATCCGTCAAGCAACAATCCTTCTGAATCACAGCGGACAAGAGCATCATTAATGGGAGAAGACCACTATGCAAGCGTTTCTCGATCGGGTAAGGGCACTCCAGCCGAAATGTCGGGAATGAATTTCGCTCCAGTGGCTACATTGTACCATCCGCAAAGCAACAATCCTTCTGACCCAGAGTGGACAAGAGCATCATTAATGGGAGAAGACCACTATGCAAGCGTTTCTCGATCGGGTAAGGACACTCCAGCCGAAACGCAAAAATCAAATGGAGCCCAAGCTACACTGAATCATCCGTCAAGCAACAATCCTTCTGAATCACAGTGGATAAGAGCATCATTATTGGGAGAAGACCACTATGCAAGCGTTTCTCGATCGGGTAAGGACACTCCAGCCGAAACGCAAAAATCAAATGGAGCCCAAGCTACACTGAATCATCCGTCAAGCAACAATCCTTCTGAATCACAGCGGACAAGAGCATCATTAATGGGAGAAGATCACTATGCAAGCGTTGCTCGATCGGGTAAGGGCACTCCAGCCGAAATGTCGGGAATGAATTTCGCTCCAGGGGTTACATTGTACCATCCGCAAAGTAACAATCCTTCTGAATCACAGTGGATAAGAGCATCATTAATGGGAGAAGATCACTATGCAAGCGTTGCTCGATCGGGTAAGGGCACTCCAGCCGAAATGTCGGGAATGAATTTCGCTCCAGTGGCTACATTGTACCATCCGCAAAGCAACAATCCTTCTGACCCAGAGTGGACAAGAGCATCATTAATGGGAGAAGACCACTATGCAAGCGTTGCTCGATCGGGTAAGGGCACTCCAGCCGAAATGTCGGGAATAAATTTCGCTCCAGTGGCTACATTGTACCATCCGCAAAGCAACAATCCTTCTGACCCAGAGTGGACAAGAGCATCATTAATGGGAGAAGACCACTATGCAAGCGTTTCTCGATCGGGTAAGGACACTCCAGCCGAAACGCAAAAATCAAATGGAGCCCAAGCTACACTGAATCATCCGTCAAGCAACAATCCTTCTGAATCACAGCGGACAAGAGCATCATTAATGGGAGAAGACCACTATGCAAGCGTTGCTCAATCGGGTAAGGGCACTCCAGCCGAAATGCCAAGGACATATCCAGGACCAACACAAACCAATACTAGAGTTGTTTATCCGCAAAACTATAATCCCTCTGCAGGGCATTTAACAGCTGCAGCAGTAATGCAAGATGGCGTTGGGTATATCGGTCCAGCTGGAGCAAAACCTGATAGTTCGATTTGGGCTTCCTTCTTTCCACGGCATGGTGATGGTACGGGGATGTATGATGCTAACACGAACGGGAAGCAGTCAGATAGTGTGAAATCATATTTTCATCCGACAAATAAACCCATGCAAAATTGTTACTGTCCTTATCCATTGAGGGCAAAGAATAAACTATGTTATCATAGGGTAACATGCTTTCCAAAAACGACTCCTACTACAACGACTCCTACTACAACGACAACGACTCCTACCACAACGACAACGACTCCTACCACAACGACAACGACTCCTACAACATCGACAACGACTCCTGAAACAACGACAACGACTCCTACAACAACGACAACGACTTCTACTATAACGACAACGACTCCTACAACAACGACAACGACTCCTACAACAACGACAACGACTCCTACAACAACGACAACGACTCCCACAACAACGGCAACGACTCCTACAACAACGACCAATACTTCTACAACGACACGCAGAACTGATCGTACAACGTCTACTACTACCGATAGAACTAGACCAACAACATCTACCACTACTCGGCGAACGATGCCCACCACTACTCGTACAAGGGACGACGCTTCTACCCCTTCAAATAAAATGACTAAAACTCCTTCTTCGAGTAAACGAAAGTGAGAGGGTTCCATCAAGTCACGTGAGATGATTGTAACGCATTGTTGAAATAAAAGTGTATGACACCTTAACGGCAAGAGTAGATGTTGCCCAAGATGATAACTGGTAAATGGTGACAACTATATTTAAGAACATTTCTTCAACGTTTCGCTGTTGTCGATTTGCATGTAGTAGTAGAATTGGGCGACCTTACTGAGGACACCTTACTATTAAGATATGCTAAAACCTAACTGTCAAAATAATCTGACACATCGTTTTCAATAACTTGCTCTATTAGTTCTAATAGCGTTGAGGTATTGGTTGTGGCAATCAACAGAAATCTTTACAACATCAAAATTCGCAACTGCGGCACGGGCTTGTAAATCTAGTGCAAGAAAAAATTTAGCTGATTTTTACCTGTTCATAATAGCTACGTACAGCCTACTGTCAGTTATAAGTTTTTTTTTCAAAATAAAGGTTGCTAATGAATTTTTGAAACACCGAGGAAGTAACATTACATGTTCGAACGCTGTGTTTGACATCTCTGCACGTTCATTTTCGCTCATGGTATGCGCATAGCATACCTTTAGGCGTTACTAAGCTTCCTTGCGCTTTGCCCTCTCGAATTGTTTGTCGATGCCATTTTGTTCACATTGCTTACCAAAAAGGCTGGACGAAGTAAAAGCACACAATGGATTGTTTATGAAAACACAGGGCAGTTGCTATAGGACCAACCCGTACAACAACAAAAATGTATGATGGTATCCGCTACTGAACAGCGAAATTTCTGTTAAATCTAACTATTGTAAACTTGCCTAAAGTACTGTAACAGGAGGTCAAGATCTTTCGAGGTTCCGGTTCAAAAGCAGAAAGCATGTGCAGCGATAGCTAGAATTCATATCGAATCAACATTTACGCAGACGTTGGTGAACAATGTTTAAAATGCCTCGCCGTTTGTCCCGCACAAAGGCAAAACAACGTCTAGGTCTAGAATGCGGAGCGAACGACAAAACAACGTCTAGGTCTGGAATGCGGAGCGAACAACAAAACAAACAAAAAAAAAAAAACATTTTTCTTTTATGGCACTGTAGAAGTACACGGGACATCATGTTAATAATCATCATCCACATTACATTGTTTTTAATTGTGCTTCCGTATTTCATTAACACGTCGCGATTGATACAGCAACAGTGTGCGGGGGTCGCGAAATTTATATAAACCAGCGCATCCAAGCGAGTGACAGGCTCGCGCCAAGTATTTCCCCTTTTACGCTGGTTGTGTGGTACCGCGATGACTTTAGCGGCTTATGTGCACTTGATACTGTTCAGGAATAGAAAGCGTGCTAGTGTACTGGTGGGTGTGCTTCTCCTAGCATTAGGCATTAGCATCTTGACTAATGGATCGTTCGAAGGCAGCCATTGTGACAGAAGTGAAGAAATCAGTGCACCATTGGAAAACAAAGTGACTTTTAAAGAAAATGTTGAAAGTGGGTGGAAAGCTTCGGAAGACGGAGAGCAGCAATGGATGCAGAGCGTTGTTCGAAGAAGAAGACAAAGCTATAGGCTGGCTGTACTGAACGATAAATCAGCTGCACACGTGTATCAACAGGATAATAGTGAAACACAGGCGAAACCAGCAAGTGTCGTAAGCGTTGCTCAGTCAGATAATACCAAAGCGGCCGGAACACCAAACCAAGCTACAGTTGTTCAACAGCAAAGCGCAACACAGGGAACAAACGTTGGATTATTGAACGACGGATCATATGCCAGGGTTGCTCAACTACCGATCAATAGGCCGTCCGAAGGGCAACAGATGAATGGAGCACTATTGCACGATGGTTCGCAAGGCATGGGACGAATCGTTCCAGCTGGAGCAAAACGTGATGGTTCGATTTGGGCTTCACTCTTTCCACGGCATGGTGATGGTGCGGGGATGTATGATGCTAACACGAACGGGAAGCAGTCAGATAGTGTGAAATCATATTTTCATCCGACAAATAAACCCATGCAAAATTGTTACTGTCCTTATCCTTTGAGGGCAAAGAATAAACTGTGCTATCATAGCGTTACATGCTTTCCAACGACAACTACTGCTCGAGCTTCCTCTACAACGACGGCCTCCACTAGTACGGCATCGACACTTACCACCACTTCAACAACTCCTACAACAACTGACTCTACAACGACGGATTCCACTACGACGGACTCTACTACGACGGAGTCTACTACGACGGAGTCTACTACGACGGAGTCTACTACGACGGAGTCTACTACGACGGAGTCTACTACGACGGAGTCTACTACGACGGAGTCTACTACGACGGAGTCTACTACGACGGAGTCTACTACGACGGAGTCTACTACGACGGAGTCTACTACGACGGAGTCTACTACGACGGAGTCTACTACGACGGAGTCTACTACGACGGAGTCTACTACGACGGAGTCTACTACGACGGAGTCTACTACAACGGAGTCTACTACGACGTAGTCTACTACGACGTAGTCTACTACGACGGAGTCTACCACGACGGATACTACATCTACTACAACCACTACCACAACTACAACTCCTACTACAACTACAACGACTACGACACCTACTACAACTACAACGACTACGACACCTACAACAACTACAACTACTACGACACCTTATACATCTACAACCACTTCTACCACAACGACTCGTCGAAACACGCGTCCAACCAGATGGCGAAGCCCAAGTTAAGGATAATGAGCAATCCTTATTTTCTCGTGGCCAAGAAGCAAACGCATTTAAGTACATGATTTTAATTAGTTTAAGAATACTTTTACCAAGCATTCACACGGCATTGCTATCTGTTGTTAAATTAAAAGGAAATCGTACTAGGATTAATCACAACGTGCACTTTTTTAACACAGTGCATTTGAATCCCATTATCCTATCTCAGTGCTCTGCGTTTTGTTCTGAGAGCTCGGAGAAAAGGCGTAGAAGCTTCCAGCCTCAAACGATGACACACTAATCGCTTGGCTCGTGTGCACTAACTATGATAACATACGCACCTAACGGCTTAGAAATATATCGCGTACGTGTTTTTGGAACGATTAGTTCTGCGACTTTGCCCTTACGCTTTTCCGGCTCCACGAACCTTCTCAGTTAGTTTCGGTACGTCCGTTGAGTCGTACAGTATGTATGCCGCGAAGCTACTGGTACTGGTGCTCGCCGTGCAGCAAGTCATAGCCGCCTATCAACGCACCGTTGCCGAGTGTGCAAACTCCCGGCCGAAATATCGACTGCAGCGTGAGTGGAGAAGCGGTACGTTTCGCTTCGAAAGTGACCAGTTTGTACCGACCCGCTGGGAATGGCAACGCAATCGGAAGCTGCGTACCGGCACGAAGCGTCCGAGACTTGCCGTGACTAGCAGGAAGCGGCCAGCAGCAGATGCTAAGCTGTTGTGGAAAGAGGAAAACCGGCACGAAGACTATGATTCGCTAATGTCATCGGAGGATGATGGTGCCGTGTGGCCCGGGCAAACCGTAACCGCTGCGAGCGTCTCAACAGTCGGTAGTCATGATAATATTGGCAGTCGGATGGTGAAAATGGTGAGCTCGGCTTTGCATAGCACGTTTCCGCCAGCTGCACAGTTTGCCGGGAGTGCTTTGTTCTCGCAGGAAAATTACACTCCCGAAAGCATCAAGGATGCAGACGATAGCGGAGTCCCTTTGCAGCTGTACGAGGATGTGGACCATGTGTGTGATGTTTGTGGTGGGATTATAACGACTACGGAGAGTGCAACGGTTTCGATAATGACCCACTTAGCGGAATCCAGCAATCAAATTCTATCGATTCAACCACACCCTAATGCTGTTCCTGGTGCTGCGTACAAAAGCGTCCCGACGAATCCGGAAGCATATTATGGGTTTATTCCGGATGTGCCTTATATGCGGAGACCACCGGAAAGGAGCACTGCAGCAAAGGAGCAAGAGCGAATGTCGCCATCTTTGGTTTACGAAACCGATGCAACGACTGTTCTGAGTGCAATTTCAGATACTACAGAAGGAGCATCGACTGTCATTGTTACATCCCATGCTTTTGGTGACAAACGGACGTCTACAACCTCATCAACCTCAATTCATCCTACATCTTCCACAACACCGTATATGCATGAACTCAACGCGACGACATCTCACGGCAAAAGTTCTACCGAACCATCGAATGACTGTACCCCACCAGAACAACATTATAAAGAAACTCTACGTACAACTCATTCAGAAAATATTACCTCGGAAGTTGATGAAGATTCAACAGTATCGACGACCTTGTCACTCTCTCGAGAAGTTACCAGTACACCAGAAGGCACGGTTCCTCACTTCGCATTTGTGTCTCAATCGTTCGTGAAGACCACCACAGAGCCTCCATTGGAGGAAACATCATACGTGCCAGAGTCATCCACTAATAACCCTATACTAGCAGTTGCAGAAAGCACATTGGCTCATACTGACGAAGAACATTCAATTGCTGAAGATATCGAGATGGATTCCGTGACTGTGGAAACTAAACCCGTTGAAGCAACAGAACCAACACTGATCGAAAGTGTGGCCAGCTCTACATTACTAGAGTTTAACCCTGACACGACCGATATGCTGCTGCCGGAGACTTTACCCCAACTTCCAACCATGGACCTAACCGTAAAGCGGGACAGTGATGATGCGTATGGAGAGGCTCAGGAATTACTACCTGCGGATGGGTTCTTTAAGCGTCTTTTTCACACCATCTACACCTTGCTGCGATCGATTCTGGACACAATCGTGTATCTGTTTGCTGACGCTTCTTCCAGCTAGAATCGCCAACTGGCAACAGAACAGAGAATATATGCCACAACTTACATTGTACCAAGTGTCGCGTTTTTATTTTCCAAGCGTTTATTGCTTCCAGAAACGCTGACAAATGTTTCTGTTTTTGTGTTGTTACCAAACTGACTAAATATGTCATTACTACCAATGCACGCTGTTCACACTGTTGCTCACATCTAAATTTGGAGAGTGGGTGTGTGTGTGTGTGTGTACATTAACCTAGACTAAGATCACAAAGATGGCAACAGTACGGCGAGATCAATTATGCCTACAAAATCCTCAAAAATAGAATATCCGGTGGATGATCCGGCGTCCCATTTGGTGACCGCCCGCTAGATGGTCAGTACGTCCGAGATGGTGGACACATTATCGCCGGTCATGTTGTGTTCGTCCTGAAACCGAGCGTACCGTACGTGCGGTGAGGGTTGGGTGCGAGCTCTGGACGGTACGGTGTGCAGCTCGTCGGCCAACCGTAGCACAGCCTTCCGCCGCCGGTACACCACAATCAGCACCGCCGTGGACAGTGATGCGATCGCCAGTGCACCGGCGATCGTGTATCCGATCGAGGAAACTTCTAACGATTGGTTGCGCAATGGGCTGGTTCCGGTTTCGTTCTGACTGCCACCCTGCAGCAGTGCACTGGGTCCATTATCGGCGTTGGACGTGTTGGCTGGCGATGCAACAACGGGAAAGCTTTCGGTAGGTTCGGTCGCGTTGTCCGGTATCGAACCAAGCGTCAGCATATCACTTTCGGTAGCGGTGACAGTATCGGACGTGTTGCCGGGTAGGCTAACACTGGTTGGCCACGAAGTTGTTGTCGGTTGTTCGGACGCTACGGTACCTGCATCGGTGGAGCTTCCGTGTTCAGGAGTGTCGCTAGAGTCTGAGGTTGGTTCCGTCACGCTAGGTAAAGCCATCGTAGTAGTTGATTCTGTAGGAGCAGCTACACTCGTCTCTGTCTCGTTTGAAATTCTACGGTGATGATGGAATGGAAAGAAATGTGAGTTACGCCTTACGATTAACGAAATATGGTTGTATACACTAACCTCAAGTACGCTAGCTTAGTGCAGTTGCATCGCACCTCATCTGTGACCGTTTCCACCGTGTTGCAATGTTTGCTGCTCCATGCGCTATTCTCCCAAAGTTGACACTGTAATAGACCCGAAATTTATCTTCAATTTTTTATAACCACTGTTTACTTATTTCTAGTTATTATTCTAATCTAAGCTTCTTCTGCCTCTGTCTTGGCCTAACGACCTCTTATAGGTCATATCTGCCATCCATTTCTGGCTTACTACACTTTTTGATACCACATAGCTGAATAGTCAGTCTTCGCTATGGGGAAACGGTCCAACTGAGATTTGAGCCCCGGTCCTACCGTGTGAAGACAGGCGCCTCGATCACATCTCTTCCTAATCCCAAGCGCTATTCTTTAGAAAACTTGACCTTATAACTGATTACTGAGATAGCTGTTATCTCGTTCAGGACACAACAACCCATCATTAGCTAGTGCCGATGTAGGTCCGTAACTATAACCGATCTCCCTCCAACCATCCTTACCGTGACATTCGGCAACCGTCTTCCGTCCAGCGACCACACAAAGTAGTCACTTCTCCAGTCCACCAGCGTCCACATGCCACCCTTCTCAACCGACAGCACAAACGCTTCGTAGAAACCCAAATCCAGCTCGTGCGGTGACACCTGCTCGCTGAACAGGTCGCGCGCATAGTACACACGACCCAGACAGTAGTACTCCGTTTCGGGAAACGCGTCCAAAAACTGTAACCGAGCGGGCGCCGCACTGAGCAACACTTTGTTCGGCACCGACACCCGGCCAAAGCTTACTTCCGAAAGGCTCCGGTACCGGGTCATCTCGAGCGTGATCAGCTGTCCCACATAAATGTGGCGCGAGTCGAGCGTGCAATAGTTTTTGGTGGCCTGATGTACGAAGCTGAGCAGGCTGGTGCGTGCCTGCCGGGCGGCTGACACATTCCTCGACACGGTTAAGCTTTCCATCAGCGATAGCTTGGTGCCGATTTTGGCGGCACTTTCGGGCGTGTGTGCGGAGACCGCCTGTGGCGAACGTTTGGTTCGCGGTGTGCTTTGACCGCGGGATGAGGGCGAATCCATTAGTTCTAGCAGCTGCTGGAACAGTTCGTGATTGTTCGATTCCTCCAGGTCGAGGATGGGTTTCGTTTGCTGGACAAACTCCTGTATGGATGCTTCAGACAGGTACGTTGTTTCACCGTACACCTTGCGGATGTGCGTGATGGACTGCTGCAGAAGATCGATGAATCGTCGGTATGCTGTGCCGTACTGGGGTGAGTGTCGATTGCGCAGTGTTACGAGCAGCTCGAAACCACACTTGAGTGCATCGCGATAGTTGAGCCGATCGAAGTATGCTTCCATCGTTTGGAACGCGTACGAAACCGCTTCAGCCGATGGTTCGATGCCGGGTGAGATGAGCACGGGAGGACCAGCGATCTTCGTACATGCGTGGCGCGAATCACAAACGATCGCATACGTTCCGATCTGTCCAGTTTTTGTGTACGGCAGAACGGTCTCGGTGGATGTTATCTCGTAGTTGCTGGCAATATGGATGTCCACCCCATCCGCAATGTACCAGAAGCTGTACCTTAGCGGATAGTCTCGCTCCGTATCCTTCGCAATGCCGGTCGATATCTTGAACACCGTCTCCAGGGCCGTTCCGCTGTTCCCCGGGGATATGACGATCGGTAACGCTTGTGGAGCACCATTCGTCTCCAGCACGAACGTCCAGTAACTTTGTACCTGGTTTCGCTGAGTCCGCGCTCCCACCAGTTTGCTATCATCGATCGGTTCCGGGCACACCGTTTCCAGCCGCAGCTTGTAACGCACGTCCGGGTCGAGCCCTTTCCATGGTCCAGTGACGGTGGTTTCTCCCGGGATGGAAAGTAAGATATCCTTCACGACCGTATCGTTCCCGTAGTCGACAAGCTCGGAGAGAAAGTTTTCCTCGATGTCTCGTATGAACAGCCCGCCCAGGGTGGCGCCATTCGGCAGCAGGGCAGGATCGAAGTACGCAAACCCGTCGTCTTGCACAATCGTCCAGTTTGAGTAGCAGTTCGGTACGAGCCCGGCAACGCTTACGAGCAGTTCGAATGGTTCTCGGGCAACGGCCGGATATTTGGACCACTGCAGGATCCGTACGGTTGGCGTTACCTTCGGGTGGACGGTCAACGACGCGCGAGATTCAGTTTCCTCCTGCGAGTCGCTGCCGATGGAGGCTTTCACGTGGTACTGTCCTTCGCTGTAAAAGGTAACCACTGCCGAACCCTCACCGATATCGAATGTATCGTTACAGTTGCTGTCGTCACCGTTCTTCTGGCACGACCACACCACTTCACCGGCCGTTGCGTACGATCGTAACTGAACTTCCTGATCAATACCCACTACAGCGTCCGCGGGAAAGAGAACCACTTCCGGGTCGCGTCGTAACACATTGACCGTCATGCGTGCCATCGCCATAACCTCATCCTCGGTGGACGCCGTCGAGTGAACCGACACTTCAAGGTCGTACAGATGCCCGGGGAGAAAACTTCCCGCCGGTACGCGTAGCAGCTTTGAGCGCTCCAGGGCGACAGCCACCAGCTCACCACTATCATTCACCAACGGCCCAACAGTCCACCGGTAGTAGTAATCCGTACGTCGACGACAGAAAATTAGCTGCGCCGTCACCAGGTACTCCACATCCGCGTACGTTTTCTCAGCACCGAGCAGCAGCAGCGAAACATCGTCGCTGCTTCGGCTCGTTCCACCATGCTCGAACGAAGCGCCCTGGTCAATGTTTCGGTACGTCATGGTAAAGTTTTGCTCCTCACTTTCCGTACCGTTGGCGTCGATCGCGACGACACCGAACGAGTACACGACACCCGGCAGCAGCTCCTCCGTACCGATCGTCATCTGACCGTTCTGGGCGATCGTATCCGCTTCGCGCCGCACACGCTGTTCCAGCTGGCGGACGGCACGCCACAAACCTACCGTGTGCCGTTGACTGATGAACCCGGTGTCGCCGAGCAGCGTGAAGTAGGCTTTCACACGGTAGTGCAACCGTTGGCCACCGTTCGTTTGAAAGCTGAAAGGCGGGGGAAAAAGATCGATAAGTGATAATTTTCTGTGGATGAATAAAGGATAACGGTCGGGATGTCGCCAGGACAGATAGAGAGCGAGAGAGAGAGTCTCAATCAATAATTTATGCGCTTCTGCGCGTCATTAACCAAGCGACATAAATACTCGCCCCGATACCGCTTCCGTGACTTACCCGATCGTTAATTGGCGTGTGGATTGTGTAGCATTCCCACGGGTCGAGCTGGGGTCGGCTGTACTGTCGTTATTGGCGCCACCACTTCCATACGCTTCGGTTGGATTACAAATGAACTCGGGCGCTATGATGCGAAAGGTTGGCTTTTCCTGAGAAGCGAACGGTAAGGAAAAGCACGTACTAATACCCCTCGTCGGAGCGCTCCAGGTCTCTTAAGAAGCATTACTTACCGCGGTAGTAACGTCCAGCAAGCGGACCAGCAAAATCGTCCACCAAAGTAACGTCATCTCCATGCTGTGTAATTACTTTGGCCGGGACCTTCCTTCGGTCAACCATTCCTTGATACAATCACCAACAACCACACAGTCGGACGAGTCCCGTGCTACTGGGCCGGTCCTTAAATCTCGCCGATCAAACGTTGGAGCCTTGAAGTATGAAGAAAAAAAAAACAAGGATCCACGCGACACGCAAACGGTGACGCCTTCAGGTTCAGAATCCCGGACCTGTTGTTCGGAAGGGACCCACAGCACAGCTACGTTGCTCTGTCGGGAATCGATAGTTTGCGTCCAGCGTTGGGCTCGTTTCGTGACTGACCGACTGACCGACAAGCCACTGTATCGGTAGGATACATTTGAAAACACACACACACACACACGCACACTATGGCTAGGTACCGGAGGGATATTACCCGGTCATGCAAATTAAGGTCTCTCCGGTTGCTCGCAGGACTCAAATGGTAAACACCCATACACTGGGGACAGCTATTATAATTGGCCGGCTGCACTAACGTTTAGCTTAAGCTACTATTTATCGTTAATTATTAATAATGGCATTAGAGGAAATGTTTCTCGAAAAAAAAGTCGAAACCGCGCTACACAGAACCTTCAACTGCACCGGTTCTGTTGCAACTGCCATCCCACCATGACGCAGAGATACACTGCTTTGATTTCGCTACATGTTTGCTCGCTGGTTCTCCTTGTTATTTCTATTTGCTGCTTGCTCTTTTACCCTTACCACCAAGAAGGACCCTAATGCTTGCATATCTTGTTCGTCCAAAAAAAAAAAGGGACCTTCGTTTTTCATTCCGTTTGCTTCTCGTTCCGTTCCTTCGATGCGCTGGTGCGGGCGAATATTCATACTGCTGCATCCTTTCGTGGTGACCCGAAGGATAATGCGTTTCATTATCCTTTTCGCTTCTCCGCTCCAGCAAGTGGCAAGAACCCGTGCGCACATATACATCCGCAGCACCCAATGCGAGAACCGTCCACCGGGTCTGTATCGATGTAATCGGAGTGGCCCAAAGCTGGGTAGCTTACGCTGGTGCACGGTCGCTTTACCCACATCTTGACGAATGGTAAACAAAGAGCATAGGCAAAAACCACGTGCAGGAACCTTTGTGCATCGAAACGTTGGTTTCTTGTATCGATGCATATATCTTTTTCCCGGACAAACCATTAAAAACGAACGAACCAGAATGAAAGACACTGGCAAGCAGAAAAGGGAATAAACGAAAGGCTGCATAGGAAGGAATAAATCTGTGCAGGCAAAAATGGCACGGTGGACAAACACACAAGGATTGGCAGGAAAACCAAAGCCACGCACGCTCACACACACACACTAACACTGTTTCATAAACAAATGCAGCTGCGGGTGTAGGTGCTTGCACCCAACAGTGCGGGTAGAATGCGCGAGAGTGTGTCTGGCTCACAGATGAACGGAACGGAGAATGTCTTGGGAAAGGATAAAAACCAGAATGAATGAATATTTTTCCTACTTCCCTGACGGTTCTTGGTGATCCTTGCTAGACCTAAGACAAGAGCAACCCTGCTAGTGAAGGTTTTGATCATTAATCAAAAATAATTCTCCCTACCAGGATTGGACTATACCCCTTGGAATACACCCGTGGTACTAGGCGCCTCTTGCAAATAGCCCTTTGGGCCCGTATTGTCTAGGCCTAGTTTAAGGTGCCTGCTCCAATGGGCCTAGTCTAAGAAGTCTTAACCAAGGGGCCAAGTCCGAGGGGCCTATTCCAAGGTGCTAAGTCCAATGTTCCGATTCCAAGGGGTCTTGTACTCAGGGGCTTAATCCGATGGGCCTAGTCCGAGGGGCTTAGATCAAGGGATCTAGTCTAAGGGGCCTGCACCAAGAGATCTATTCTGAGAGGACCTATTCCAAAGAGCCTAGTTCAAGAGGCCTGCTCCAAGGGACCAAGTTCAAGGAGCCTATTCCAAGAGCCGATGTTTCGATTTCAATGGGCCTAGTCAACTAGTCAGCTAGTAGATAGGTGACCGCACCTTCGAAATCGTCCAAAAATTTTCCCTATCTGGGGTCAAAATTCAGCAACGACCCAGTACGCCTCTGAGTCATGGACTCTGTCCAAAACTGACGAAGCCCTCTTGGCCGCGTTCGAGAGGAAGATGCTCAGAAGTACTTTTGGCCCCGTATGTGAGGAGGGATAATCTCACCATCGTGCAGCGAATTAGCCTCGCCAGGCTCCGGTGGGCTGGTCACGTCATGAGAATGACACCGGACGACCCAGCCCGTAAAGTCCTTTTAAGCAGTCCACACGGACAGAGGAGGCGTGGTAGGCCCACATTGAGATGGATTGATGGCGTTGATGCGTCCGCCAGAACGGCCGGGATAACGGATTGGCAGACGACGGCGCTAAACCGTGTAACCGGTTGTAGCACCTGATAAGTAAGTAAGTCAAAGGAACTAGTTTATTGGGTCTAATCCAAGGAGCCTAGTCCAAGGCGCCTAGTTCAAGGGGTCTAGTCAAAGGGGCCTGCTCCAAGAGGTCTATTCTAAGCGGCCTTATCCAAGGGGCTTACTCTATGGGGTCCAGTTCGAGAATCCTATTCAAAGAGACTTATTCCAAGGTGCCTAGTTCAAGGGGCCTAATCCAATGATCCGATTTCAAGGGCCCCTTTTTTAAGGGGTCCAAAGGGCCTGCTTCAATAGTTCTTTTAAAGGGGCCTATTCTATGGAGCCTAGTCCAAGAGGCCTGCTCCATGATGCCAAGTTTAAGTAGCCTATTCCAATGTTCCAATTTCAAGAGGCCTGCATCGAGGGGCCAAGTTCAAGGGGTCTTGTCTAAAGGGCTTAGTTCAAGGGCTCTGTTACAAGAGGACTATGCTAATTCAAGGAGCCAAGTCCAAGGGGCCTTCTCCAAGTATTGTAGTAGTGTCTGCTAGTGAGCTCAAGAGCTACCGGTAGTTCTCTAACAAATAAACTCTGGCCAGGCCGTTCTTTATGAATAAAAAAAACTCTCTGAGTGTGCTCTTCTATTTCAAAATGGTAGCTCTGCACTCTTTCCAACTCTATGCATATTTCACTAGTTGAACTAACGCGTAATCTTTACCGACTATTTCGCCATTGGCGAGACAGCAAAGAAGGGGCTCACGTCAATCCAGTTTGTGCATTTTTTGTGTTGCTAGAATCTGCTATACGGAAGCAGTTTGTGAAGTCTATATTAGGTACAATACTTGTGAACGTTGTGCCTCCGGATTCTAATGCTTTGCTTGTTACCTGTGCCTTCAGATTCGTTGTGCCTCCAGATTCTAATGCTTTGCTTGTTAACTGTAGTAACGGTTGTGCCTAGACATCAGAACCTTCATAGCTTGCCACTAGCTTTCAGGAAGTAGGGAATCGTGAAAGTAGGAAGGTTTGGGTCTTTGAGACCTCTTTCGCTTCCTTTTTAACCTGTTACTGAGGTCTGAGATAACGCACGTGGTACAGCGCGTTCGTCTGCCAATCCATTATCTCTGATTTCTCGGAGCGGACGCATCAACACTATCACTGCACCTTAGGCAGGATTGTCCGGTGCCATCCTCATGGCATGACCACTCCACCAAAGAAGCCATGTTTCATTCGCTGCACAACAGTAAGATTAGTAAAACATAATTTTCTAAAGTGTTTTCGCCCTGCAGGTCGAGTGTGTAAAATCAATTCATGCTACCAAACCGTATTGATATGCTTAATGATGTTGGTAAACAAGCGAAAATAACAGCAACAGCAAGCCTGTACTCTCCGGGCAAACTTTACCAGCAATCAGTAGTTTCCCACACGGGCGCATGGAGCATCCATCAGCACGATGCAGTGGATTTTCCTTGTCGCTCTAAAAACCTAACAAGTGCGGACCACTCGCCGTCGCTCGTAATCTCTCCAAGGTCATACACCGAACCGAACTGCGAACCCCAACGAAAGATGGGGAAAGATTCTTCAGAGGGCGAAGATAAGGCCGTTTGCAAGCCGGACATCTTCCTCAGTCGCTTTCGAGCATCTCTCGAGCGCGAAAGTCGTGATCAGCTGCTGCATCGTGGCCATCGGTGTCGTGTACAAGATACAGTCTATTGGAAAGCAATGGAAGCCAAGTTGGCCGTTCCGTGGTGCCTCGTGCTGGCCAGTTTGTTTGGTGCGTTGATAACCGTAACGTCGGCGGAAAAGCTTCAGCTCGTTTACCAGTGGTCACAGCTAAGATCCAGCGACAGAAATAATGGTAGGAATCTGATTGGGGTTTTTTTTTGTGTGTGAGGAGTGCGCCTCGATTAACAGTGTGCTCATGTTCATGGGCGATTCCTTTTGTAGCATCACAGAATGTACTGTTTTCGGCCAATGCCGTCCCATCCGATGAGGACACATTCAATGCGTACGGGAATCTGCCGATGGGAGTGACACATCACAAAGGCTTCCTGTACGTCACGATACCTCGCCGACGTCCCGGCATTCCGGCGACGCTGAACGTAATCGATATGTCACGCAATCCGTCCGTGAACGAACCGACGCTGGAGCCCTACCCTAACACGCTGGTCAACTCACTGCGAGTAAGGGCAGCCGAGTGTTTTTAATGCGTTCCCCTCACTTAAGCGTTTGCTCTTCATTTTGCAGAACGATTTGGCTGCCGATCCGAAACGCATCATCTCGGTCTACCGTACTCAGGTGGATCGGTGCGATCGTCTCTGGTTCGTCGATACGGGGTACCTCGAGTATCCGGGCGGTGCTGGTCGACAGGTGCAACGGCCCGCTCTGTGGATCATCGACTTAACCATCCATCGGAGTGTGCGACGGTTCGAAATACCGGCGGAAATGGTTGAATTTGGGTACGGCATACCGAACATCGAGGTGGACGTCGATGAGGCGGACTGTGGCCGGGCGTACGCATACATTCCCGACTACGAATGGCGCCTGTTGTACGTGTACGGGTTGAGCGAAGGGCGGATGTGGCGGTTCAAGCATAATTACTTCTCCTTCGAACCACGGTACGGAGATTTCAATATAGCCGAGCAACAGTTCACCTGGTACGACGGTATCTTCTCGGTGGCAGTTGGGGGCCGGTGGCAGAACAGTGACAGCACCGAGCGTACCGTGTACCTGCACGCGATGGCTTCGGTAAGCGAGATTGCCGTATCGAACCGGGTTCTGCAGAACGAAACGTTGGCACTGCTCGGTAACGGTGCGTACGGCAGGGAGTTCCATCATCTGGGTGCTCGAGGTCCCAACGCGCAGAGTTCGAGCCATGCGTACGACCCAAAGACCGGCGTACTGTTCTATGCGGAAATCAATCGAAACGCGGTCGGTTGTTGGAACACGAAGAAGCATTTTACACCCGAAAACCATGGCATTGTGCATCTGGACAATGAGGAGATGATTTATCCCGCTGATCTAAGGGTGAGTTGTGGTTTTTTAATTTAAAAACTTAAATTCTAACGAATAGCCTTGTTTTGCTCTTCTGCCCAATATGAAATAGATTGACAGCAACGGTGATCTGTGGGTCATCTCCAATCGGCTACCTATCTGGATCTACTCCGAGCTAAACCGCACCGACGTGAACTACCGAATTTGGCGCCAGTCTGCGTCTCGGGCTATTGCTGGAACGATCTGCGCATAGGTACAACACGCATGGCAATAATAAAGAGAGTCTTAGCTAAGTTTGCTCCATGTAAACAATAGAAATCGTGCATTACTGCTAGCAAGGAGGAGTACTCCAACATCCTCGAAGAGGTCGCTGGTTGGTTCAGTGATATTCTCATGACATGACTAGCCCATCAGAACCTAGTGTGACTAATTCGTTCCCCCACTGTCCTTAATTGTCCGCCAGCTCTTTCATTAACCTTCTACATATACGAGGCCAAATATCCTTGTGAGCAGCTTCCTCCCGGTTGCCAGTAAGAGGATTTCGTCAGTTTTGGATAAAGATCCATAACTCAGGAGCGCGTAAGAGGACTTGGACGATAAATATGCTAGTTAGTCCTACCTTCTTCCGTGGAGGGGAAAGAGCGAATTTAAGGGTAGAGAAATTCCCTCAGGCTTTATGCACTACCAACTGTTGAGCGTATCTCAACGGCTATGTCATTGTAGTTGTTAACTGGCAACCCTAGACCTGCTGATATTGACCCTATTTCGGTAAATTTGTAATGAAGGATGTCTCGATTACACCTGCAACTTCTTGAATGGCCTGCGCGGCTACCAGAACTATCCGGACACACTTGTTACGGATGGCTTTTCGTCTTCGCATTAGGTTAATCAGACAGAGATGCCATCTTCAGCTTTAGCGCTCGATTCTTTAATCAAAGTGAGTCAAGCTTCTGGCTAATTGTCAGCAGGTCGTTGACGATTTCTCCGACAATCGCAATAGTGAGCAAATGGATCTTTCATTCATGTCGAATAGCCCAGTACCTATGAACACCTTGAGTGAGCACCTTAAGCAATCTGATAGCAAGCAAACTTGCTTGGTTTGAATCTTCTTCTGCTTCTTCTTCTTTGGCCTAACGATCTCCTAAGGTCATGCCTGCCATTTCTGGCTTACTTGACTTACTGATACCACGTAGATGAAGATACATGATACCATGCCTCACTACGGGGGAACGGTCCGGATGGGATTTGAACCCCGGTACTCCCGCATCTGAACACAGGCTTATAACTTAATTTGTTCTATGGATAAATGATGACGCGAATCCTTGGAAGCACTTCGATAACTACTTCTAAAATTTTCCATGGCACTACAATCTTTTAAGGGTGGCTCTCGGCCTGCCATTTCTGGCTTCCTGTGATTCGATTTTGGACCCGTGCCTTGATAGTTTGTATGGGGTTTTACGCCTCGATCCTACCGTGTGAAGACCGGCGTCGTTATTGCCTCGGCTCTCGGACCGCTCCTGAAGCACTTACCAACACTGCCTATCTTTATTGAACGTTCGAGAGTACAAAGGTTGCTGAGAGCCTACCTGCCCCATGATGACTCGACTGTTGTCAACAGCCTCCCACAGCAACCCCTATTTCTTTCGCACAAACGGTCCAGAACAACAAATTAAACAGAAGCATTGCTTAAAAAAAGGAAACCCAAAACACTCTACTCGCTCACGGTTTATTTATTCCCCAGTCAGTTCTTTGTTGTGTTGCTGTTTTTACGTTTTTTTTATACGCTAGCGGAACGCCAACGGGGCACGACTATTAGAGGGCACACACACACACTACACACCACACGCCACACATTCTCCGGCCACTAAAAATCTTATATCAAGAATCACTTTTTTTTGTTGTAAAAAGAGGTCTCCTAAAGAATGAGTTCCGTACCCAAACTCAGTGAGGATGAGTTCCCTTCGCAGTGTTGAGGTTGCAGCTTCCTATCTTAGCTCATGCTTTGTTTTGTTCGCTCCTGTTTTTTTCTTTCTTTTGTCTAATATTTTATATCAAAAACTCTCACTACTATCAAACCGCAAAAAACCGCGCGTAAGCATATACTTGTTTTCAGCCTTTGATTTCTTATGTGATTTGTTATGAGAAAAAGTGTGGTATGTTAAAAGAGATTCGACTCGATTTTCTACTTACTTGAGTACCCACTACTGCATCGCCTACTGCTGGAAAAGACGGAGCTTTCTTCCACTACTTCTACCACTACACACACGCACACACACGCAGTAGGGGTTTCACACAAAGTTGTTTGTGCAAAGTATTACAGCCTTTTTGTTTACGTTTTCTTTTTGTTTTGTTTTGTTTTGCAGTTGAGTGATTGGTTAATAGTTAATATTGTTTACATTCTTCGCCATCCTTTTCTTTCTGCCGCCCAGTGGGTGGGTTGTGTGGCATTCCTCCTGCTGCGAATGAGCGCCAAGCAATTGCTTTTTTTTTAGATTTCACTAATGTTAAACAACTAGAGAAAACGAATTTTTAACTACCACCCATGTACTCGAAGAATGGGTAAATTGAAACTTAAAAACCAAAGAGTAAATTTTGCCTAAATTTGCACACCGATGCAACGATCATTGCTTGTCACCATTTGAATTTGGTCATTTGCTCTCGCTGGCCTCGGTGTTCGGATTTGGAAGCCACACTCCACCACCCCAGCAAGGATACTTTTGCTACGTAACTGTCGTCCTATGTTCTAGCTCACAAAAAATTTGCACTAATCGTTTACTGGAGAGGAAAAACGGTTGTCCCCTGTTTTACTTTGCCCAATGTTTCCACATGCACTTGCGCTTTCCTACTACCACCGGCCGTATACGGGTCCCGAGAGACATCACACATCGGGGTTAGTTTATATAGTCCTTCCTACTTTAATATTGTTCCGCTAGATGGCGATAATAGTAAGTAGCTGACGATGTACTACACGCGGTAGTATGCAGAGTAGTGGAAAGGAATTCTGTATAAGAAGTAGTAACGTGTGCTGAGCTTATACTGCAGCAGTCAATACACTCCTTTACTTTGCTGGCTACTATTACTATTGGACTACTGGTGTCTTACTAGTTGAGTTGAGTAGAACTCACAGTTGATGTATCGTGTCATTTGTATACAATAAAAAATCGCCCTTTTTTCTACAATTCCGCTTAAACAGTTGTTACAGCTACAAAACAGGAATACGCTCGTTACCTTTTCCCTGCTGCTTCACAGTTCTGTGCTTCTGTTTATCCTTTTTTTTTGTGTGTGATGTTGACTACGCACTGAAACGAGTTGCCGCCTTATTGCACAATAAAATCCTTGTGGCCACGTAGAGATTTTAGCTGCTTTTTCAGCTTTGTTACCAGATCGGCTGGTTGTACCTGAAATGGTGGAGAATTAGAAGAGAGTAGTGATTTAACATTATCGGATTAATATGATGCTTCTTCCTTATGTTCTTTGTTTAGCGAGGAAGGTTGTAAACTACTTAAGGAGGGGTCGACCCGAACTTCCCGGGTCGGAGCAATCCGTAAGCGACCCCGAATCGTTAGGGTAGTATTCCTAGTTCCAACGAGTTTGGGTCGACCCGTAGGTGTAGCGAGTTCGACCCGTAGGTTCGGGTCGATCCATGACTTCGACGAGTTCGGTCTAATGCATGGGTCGACACGGACTCGTTGCACTCACGGATCAAACCCGACTCCGGATCGATCTGTGAAAGGAGTCATAAGACCATCACTAGTCTTCATCGTACTGCCAACTCGAGAGAACTTGTTTTTCCGTTACTGGCTTCCCTGACTTGATTTTAACCCGTATCTGCGTAGTCTCCCTTGTGGGAGCTAATCCGGATGGAATGATGTATACTGTCCAGCCATGTGAAGGCTGGCGTTTTACCCTGTTTGATGCCGTTTTTTACAGTTTATGGAATCGTTAATTCAACTCGATAGGGATGAAAGCATCGAGAGGCAAAATGAAATGACATGACTGCCCTCCTTAAGTGGCTCTGCCTTCACCAAGTAGCTCTGTCCTGACTTTGAAGATCAACGATAAGATCACGCTTTAAAACTTAGCTCTCATCCTAATGCTCTCTTCTCACTACTAGTTCTTCGCCCGAGCAGCGAGAAAAGAGCTTCAAACTCTCAATGGTTAGACAACAGTGGCCCGCGCCTCTTTAAAAGGAGCTACCTCACACAACACTAGTCAAGATGTTTGACCTCCATCCAAGCGTTTGAGAATGTCCTCCGTTCTTAAATTAGACACCGAAGAGTATATCGGAATTTTTGAGACAGCCACACACCAATTTACATGGGGAGTTTAGGTCCCAAAATGAGTGACAACTACCAGTTTGTACCATAACCGGTAACAAAGCCCTGTTTGGCAAAGTATTTCTCGCCCTAGTATGGCACCTCAGAAGTCTTTCATGACACACACATAAGAACCAACATACCAGTATCGATATATCTCGCCCGACGGCATTCAAACGATCGCGTATTTCGTTCTCCTTAAAGAATAAATTTAACGGCCTGCCGTTGATTTCCGTCAACACCCAAAACGTTAACGATAATCCATCACAAGATTTTGCCTGTAGGAAGAAGGAGAACACAACAGTATTAGCGCTTCGTTTCCGTCAGTTCCATCAGAAGAAAGCTGCTCTGGCCTTTACTTACCTTCGGGGGCAATCCGTGCCGTGCAGCTAAACTGTTCGGTACAACGTCCACAATCGTTGCCGTATTGCCATCGCGGATCAACCCCAAACACTGCCCATCAAGCTCTCGTCGAATGGCATACACTCGTCCGAACGGAACACGACGAATAATCAGTTCAACCTAAAACGGGGAAAGGAAAAGTGAATTCACTTCTAGAGTCATTAACGTTTCTTCGTTTCGCCGTTACTTACAAACAAACCCGGTGCCGCCCGGATAGCTTTGTGTGCGTCGGCTGCGGACGTGATCGCAACACCCGCCACACTGATCATCTGATCGCCGATGTGGAGCGCATTGTACAGTACCGGGTGTTCCTTCTGCTTCCATCCGGCCACCCATACGGCACCGAACGCATCCACCAACCCGATCGAGTTGAGGCAATCCTTGCGACGCAACTGTAACCGTACCCCGCCCGGGTGCATCATTTCTCGCCGCAGCTGAAATACTTGCTGTTCGCGTAGCGTTAGCTTCCGATTGCCTCCAATACCGCCGGTCGGTGTACCGTGGCCATTGATCGCTCCATTCAGCTGACTTCCCTCGGGTACGTTGATCAGCTGATGATGAGGACGAAACGGTTGCGGCGGAGACTGTAAGCGACCGGGCCCGGCACCGTTCGCTGCACCTCCCGATGCTCCGTTAATACGCGCATGGGAATGTTCCTGGCG
The DNA here is from genome assembly GCF_013141755.1 of Anopheles stephensi. Taxonomy (NCBI): domain Eukaryota; kingdom Metazoa; phylum Arthropoda; class Insecta; order Diptera; family Culicidae; genus Anopheles; species Anopheles stephensi. Next base: position 55,156,302 of record NC_050202.1, read on the forward strand.
TGCGTCGGACGTCGATGAGCTGCGACGCCGCTGTTCCGGTGGCAAGTGATCGGAACGAATTTTGCTCTCTACCGGAGCTCTACGGCCACGCGCAACGATTGCAGCTTGATCCGTCCCGTGTGCGGTCGACGGTGCGGTGGCTGACGGTCTCGTACTTAAAACCAACTCGGTAAGACCTCGTTGCAGCAGTGGAGCGGATCGCTGTGGATGTGGTGTGTAGATGTTTCGATCTACGGCCGGTCTTTTGGAAGGACTTCCACCTCCAAGATGGATCGGTGCGGTTGGGTTACCCGCCGTTGGAGGAGATCCTTGCTTGGATGTTGAAGCTGTGCCACTGCCGGCGCTGCCAATGATACTGTCGTGTTGAACACGATTTTCCTTATCATTGCTACCAACCTCATTGGTTCGGTTACCCTTTATTGCCAGCCTCGCGGGAAGTGGTATATCCGAATGACTAGACGAGCGTGACTGTCTGCTGAGCAGCAGCACTTTACTACTCTTATTCCCGGCAGTGGGCTTCGACACAATCGGTGCCACGGACACGACAGCCTGATCCTCCAAGCTCGTCGTGCCGGTTTGTCCACCTCCCGCAGTGACCTGCACGGAACTGGTAAGGAAAACCTGCTCGTAATGTTGACTGGACTGGCATTGGATCGGCTTACTGACACCCGAAACATCACCCGCAGTATTGATGGCTATCTGTGTCACGGTGCCGAAATTACTTTCCGGTCCCTTGATCGGTGTGGAGGAGGTGGCGACGGCGACCTGTACAGTTGGTTGGCTTCTGGGCGTTGACATGACCGATGAACTGATCGGCACCGACTGCACGTTGTTCGGCACGGTCACCGTTGTGATCTGCTGCTCGTTTATCGACGCGATGATAGACGGTTGCATTGGCTGATCCTCGTTTGCCGCGTACTCGATGTTGGACGGAATGATTTGCACGTTACTCTTATAGCTATGATCGCTGCCGGGTCCTAGGTCATCCGTAATGATGGTCGAGACACCGGCCGGTACCGTGGTTGGGGTGATGATCGACGGTTTTGCTTTGGGGAAATTAAAGCGCGACACTGGAGGCTTCGGCGAAGAAGTTGTAGTGATTGTTGGCGATGGCGCCGTTGCATTGCCACTGTTGGACACCTGAATGATGGTAACGTTCGCTACCTGGTCCTCTTCGTGCGCTACCGAGGGTGACTGTGGCGATGAACTTGTCACGGGAGATACTTTTCGTCGGGTACGTTTCGGTTCCACTCTGTGAAGGGGAATCAATATTTGAAACATAAGTAGGCGGTGTAAGACTCCATAAGAGAAACCCATCTAGTTGCCATTTGTGAAGGAATAAAAAACGACGCTGAACCATACCCAGCAGCCGGACAGGACAGGCGGGAGTACGAATATTGTTTTATTTTGATAGCCTTCTACAAGAACTTTTTTGTTTGTTATATTTTCCAACTACGCGATGGATGCCGGTACAGAAGCGGAGCAATACGATCATTTGCTCGATCAGGAATACGCACAGTGTCTGCAACAGTTGCGCAATCTTATCCCCAGCCTAGAGGAACCCATCGACATCAAGAAAACTGCCCATTGGATAGATCGCTTCAACAACACGCCCCCAGATCAGAAAGCCCTCCGAAATCGTTGTGCGAGACTGCTGCTCTGCCAGCTACACGAAGACAACCTGACGCATCCCTTCATTTTCCCCCATCTGCTGGAGGAACCGCTCGAAGTGTTGCTGCAGAACGATCCCGAGTTGCTGGGCGATGGCCCGTTCGAACCCTTGCAGCATCTGGTAAAACAGTTCGAAACGCTTAACGAACGTACCGATGAAGATATCTGTTCCCTGCAAGCGGATACATCCGAAAACCGAACCGCGCCTGCCCAATCTGTCCAGACAGACTTACACTACCTTCTCCAGCTGCAGGATGCACTTCGGACTGCCCTACTGCTCCGAGTTCCCGACATTATCGAGCGTCCCGAAATGTGTGTACCGGCACCGTCGGAAAATCTACACCCCGACGATCGTCAATGGCTCACGAACGTGCTGGACGGTATTCGGGCGAAAGTATCCCAAAAACAAGATTCTTCCCGTGCAACCTGTACGGTCGAATGTAAAACGGCCAGCGAACGGGTGGAAAGTGTCGCCCAACCCAACGCACTCATCGATCGTACCGAAATCGAACGCTACATGGAGCGTAAGTTTGCCAAGCTGTACGCCAAGTTTCGTGTGCGTGAAAAGGCGCTGGAAATACGCACCCAAACGGCCGGTGGAATTCATCTGATCGATGTATCGCAACGGTTGGTGCACCAGTGCCGACGTTCGTTTCCAGCGACAAGTTCACCGCCGACCAGCAGGCAAAAAGCGACCGGAACAAGGGATCGGAGCCGTCGACGGTCGGTTAATTAATACACTTCAGCACGCTCTGGACGGTGGAAGTTGCGGGCGAGTATACCTGCTGCGTGTCAGCCAAGTCCAGCCGGGTGAGAAGAGGCACAGGAACAGCAATAAATTGACCTTGGTAGTGAATTAACGGCCCCGGCACGATTAACGCCCACGAGAAGCGGCGATGATGGACGGAGATCCCAAGATGGAAGCCAATGTTTGGCGACAAAAGACACAAGGCAAGGAATAAAGCGGACAGCGGACTTCTAATACAATATTTCGTTTCGCGATCTCAATTAAGCGGCTAGGCTTATATACAATTATAGCGTGAGATGTTTGTTTTTCTAAATTGTTTGCGAAAAAAGAGCCTTCAATGGATGATTTTGTTTTTAAATAATAAATTCCATCTGAAGACCTCTCCCATTTGAAGGATGAGCGTTGTGCGTTGATGCGTCACAGTTTGCTAGCGTTTGAACTCTATTTCTAATTTAATTTACACCAGCCAGCAGGGATGAATAGAACCGCAAACAGCAGAACCACGAACCAATCCACGAGGCGTCGAACACATTAACGGGGCCACCATTTCTTCTCTCGCCCCCTGTTCTCCATACCCACGGATTTAAAGCATATGCAACCGGCACTGCACGGAAAGTGGTTTGCGATCGTACCATTCCTACATCTTCGCCCGTTTCCGATACTGATTCACCCACTCGGACAGTAGAGCTTGCTGCAGAGAGACACGTTCAAATAAAGACGAAGGTGTGCAGGTTTGCAATCGTTCGTCAAACGGGATCGTATTCGAGCGGCAACAGGCGGCCACAAGTACACAACACCATCTCTGGCCAGCCAAGACACCCCTTTAGACGACACACCTTTACACTCTTCTATCCAAACACTGGACACACCTTGCCAAAGTCTCCCGTTTGCTCTTGGCCATCGTTGAAATGTAACACCCACATTAACCTACACGCGCCCGGAGTCTGGCCCTTTCACCGGTACAGTACCTGGGGTCTGGGGTATAGTAAATCGAACGAAAACTAATTTGACTAAGCTTTCGCCCCTCGATACGCTCTCCGGTTTGTTCTACTGCGAAGATTGTGGGGTTGTGGGTTTTGTAAATGGGTAAATGACGACTGTCGCATCGAAACCATTCATGCTTGGTCAGTGTTTCTTAAGGTCGTTCCGTGTAAAATCCAGAGAGCCGTATGAGATCTTTTATTGTGAAACCTTCTAATAGTGATATATTCGGTGCAAATCTTGAGCCACTATATCCAGCTGAATGAAAGGATCTGTAAGTGGTCAGAATTTTGCAGAACAATTTTGAGTTACGATTATGTTTGTTTAATTTTGTATTATGCTAAGAGAGGTTGAATCGGATTACTAGGTAGCAGAGTCTAAACTGGGATACTTTGATACAACATCAACATCGAATCAAACATCTCCAACAATACATTTGAATGAAATTAAAATATTTATCTGATTCCTCTATTGAGGAATTTAGAGTGTGAGGATTATTATAGATAAATATTTATGAAAAAAAAATGTCTTGTTGAGATAACACGTAAGTTCACTGTTCAAAAAAATAAAATCAGAAGGTGAAATCCTTACTTAAATAAAATTAAAGGTGAAATTACGAGCTTTAGGAGCAGTACGGTGATCTCACCATCGTGTAGCGACATAGATTCACTAGGCTCCTGTAGACTGGGTATGTTATGGAGAACCCTGCCGAAAAAGTCCTTTTGGGCCGTCCCCATATGAACAGAGGCAGCGTGGTAGGCCCAAGTTAAGATGGAGAGATGACGTTAATGCGTCTGCCAAACGGATGGGATTGACAGCCGACGGCGCTAGGCTGCGAGCAGTTTCGGGAGTTGTTGCAGCAGATCAAGAGTGCATAGCGATTGTAAAGCCTGATAAGCTTCTTCTTATTCCTTGGCGCTACAACTTCAAGAGGTCTCGGTCTGCCATTTCTGGCATTCTGTGACTTAATTTTACCCGTAGTAAAGTAGTCTGCTCTACGTACGGGAAGGCGATCTGGATGGGATTTGAACCCCGGCCCTGCCGTGTGCAGACCGGCGCCGTTATCGCCTCGGCCACCGGACCGCCCCTGATAAGTAATAAGCTAATTAAATGTTCCGAGGAGTACTTCAGTGGCATAATGAGGAACAGACTACGAGGACAAAATTATTAATGCCTGATATACGCAGGATTTAGCAATACGGCCAAGCCGTTCTTCATGAATAAAAAAAATATTCAGAACAAGAAAGATAACCTCTGCTACAGGTATTTTATTGTTAAATTAATTATTAGCTGAGTCAAATATCCTTGTGATCGACCATGATGCTCTCAACAATATCGTCACCATTCTTGGCATGCATGTTCAACGATAGGATGTAGAGTAGGACCCCCGACGAACAAACTGACTACTGCTACATGGGTTAAGAAACACTGAGCGCTTAATTACTTCTATTCAATATATATTCAATCACGAGGCAATAGTAATACACACATTCGTGTCCCTTCGCTTCAATTGCACGCGCGTCCTCGACACGAAAAAGGTTTACCATCGCCCATAGCGCCTGTACCTCACATCCAGCGCCTCGAAAACCCCCAAAACTTACCTAGCTCCAGTGGATGCCGGTGGCACGATACAGATGGCGGCAGATTTGGTGGCCGTTGCTGCTGTCGATTCGCTGGACGTTGCAGTGCCATTGCTGTTGCGACAGTTGCCAACGCCGCCGCCGGTGGTTCCATTTTGTTGCGGCTGCCTTAACCACGGCTCATCGTTGGTGTGCGCTGAAATGATGTAGTGTACGGTGAGCATAATTACAAAAAAAAACCCCCGGGTCCAATATCAACATTAGACAGACGGCCACGAGCGGAAAAGCCTAGAATCTCGCCACTCGGTTCGGGAGGAAAAGGTCAAAAATTGGAAAGGAAATGAGAAATGCTAGATTTAATTAACTTTTATCGTTTTTGCTTCGCTCCGCACACAGTTTACTCGTCCACCGGTCGTCTCATCGACACCTTCATCATACATACACACACATTTCGCCACGTAGCCACCTGCTGACCCACGTCCGACGAACACTTCCGTTCCGGAAGGGAACTGAAACGGTTCGAATGGGTTCATTTTTAGCATGGTGTGGTGGGCCTAGGGCCCGGCTACATCTAGCCAACCAGATGCCACAGGTCGATGGGTTACTTTTGCCCAGCCGGTGTTGGGTGTTTCCCAGTGTTCCGCAAATCGCAAGACACCCGAAAGTTCAATAGTATGTGCCCCGTTCCCCGAGATCTGGAATGCAGGAACAGAGAGACCTGCCCAACTATGCTGGCTGGCAATGTCCATGCTGAATCTGTTTGCTCTGTGTCGGCGCGCTCGGCGGCATCCGACCATAAAAAATGCCTTTTTTCCTAATGAAAAATTTAATTTGTTTTCAGTCTCCCGTTTCGTCACCGGTTCTTTGCTGTGTGCCACAAAAAATGCGTTTCGCAAAGAGTGCTCAAGCGGGCAGAAGTTGTAGTCTGATTGCTCTAATTTATTTGTAACGTAGTCTTCAATAGTAAAGAATTCATACTATTTTATACAGCTTCAACACTCTTTAGTGAAACCTTTTCTCCAGTGAAAAGTTCCAATAAAAGTTCCATGCATCAAACGTCCATTCAGCAACATCTTTGAGGAAGTTTTTAAAACTTTAATTTTCTTCGTTTTGTTTTTTGGTTTGGTGTCTGCTTTCCGACCGCCTGTTTTTGCAGCCGAACCGAGTGGCCAAAGACGGGAAACATTTATGCAAATATTTGCCATCCCCGGTCTTCTCGGCTTCCTATTCCCCGCGTTCAGATTGATCGGAACCACGGGCTGCTGCTGCTGCTGCTGCTGCTGACGGGGGCATTGCCATTTCCGGTGCAAAAGTTGATTCTCTTCACTGGACACGCAAGGGAACGTCGTGAAGTGTGTGTGTGTGTGTGAAGCGTGCGGAATGGTTTGAGCGTGAGCGTCGAACAAACTATCCCGAAATGACCGTTTCACCACCAACACGGCACACTTTGGTATGCATATTTAGGCATGAATGAAGAGCGGGAGATAGGGAGAAAGATTATGTGCTTTAGAAGCATCTTTAGCACCACTCGATCCTGCGGTACCGACCAGTTTATTCTGCAATGGACATAAGTCATAGATTGGAGGCATTTGATGTGACATCAGCAGCGCACTGTGGCAAGCACCGGGTGTTTGAGTGTTTTGTTTTCACCAGAAATCGTTCAATCAGCAGTCAAACTTTTGTTGGACCGTTTATCACTAATGATCCACCGATTTGGACGATAAATTCCGGAGTTGAAAGGTGACTCGTCATCAAAAGTATGTGAGCGTCAACGATTATGGGGACGACTTCGCGGTATGCGATAAGCAAATACAGTGTGAAACATTACTATATGAACATCTAGTTTATACAAAACGAGATAAAAAAAACACTTGAAGAGATAAGAGACAACTTTTCTGGTGCCCTCATATCCTAAAGACTCATTGCGAAAAAATATACATCTATTCATAATATCCCTTTAATTTGAAAATATTAAAAAAAAAAATGTGCCATGTTTGTTAGCTACTTCTATCGATTCAGTGAAATTTGATTAAGGAAGTCGTTCCAGTTCGAGATCCCAATTCTGCGATTATAGAACTATTTACGCTGAAAACAGACGAAATCTTCTGATATATTCCCTGTTTTTACATTGCAGTTATTATTTATTTTTTTATTTATTTATTAAGTATTACGGACTAATGCCGTATTGTCTACATTGCAGTTATTAATGGAATATTAAATTAACAATTAAAGATTTAAACAAACAATTTGGTTATAAAAATAATTTTAAAATAATTATGTCTTGGCAACAGACAAAGGATTTTATAGCAAAAAAAAGTTATTATTTTAAATGAAGAGAAACTATTGAAGAGATAAGTGAAATTTGTAATATTTTTATAATTAAACGTTTACAGATTTTTTTTTAATATCTATCTCTTCAAGTACGGCCTGGTTGTAGGTTTTAGGCAACAATTAGGATATACTATAATAAATAAGGTAAATAAATAAATATTTCCAAATGAATAAATAAAATGAATAAAAATGTGTATAGTTATGCTACACACTGTAAAGCGACAGGTCTACAACAATCAGCATATTAATTAGTAGCTCTAAACAAAGAATTTATACAATAACAACTGAATAAATGCTCCTGTCCCCCGACTAGATAGTTAGACAATGCAAATTTAATTCAACGTTAATCAACTTCATTCAACTACATCCCCTTTTGCCGATCCTACTGGAATGTGCATTCCCTTCTTAAACGAACCGTTTGTTTGCACACTCATTGTGTACGTTCAAATATGAATTAACAACCGGTTCTTATGCCATCGCTTAGTAACATTGTCCGCCACGGTGTTAAATGACGGTGCTGGCCATCATAGAAATACCAAATGTATCGATGGATGAAACGACACGACTGGTCAACGCCAATCGGTTGGGGAAATTTGTGAACCCACCCACAAAAGCGCGTTGCGAGAATTCCCCAGGCAGCTCTGTGTGTGCGTTTGATGCGTTCGCTAGAAAAATGCTTAAATCGGAACCATCCGGTCCGGTAGCATTATGCGTGTGATGCCGACAGGCGACGAGCCGTATTGACCGAAGGAAGGTGAATGTGTCAACAAATTGAGACGTGGTGCGGTCTCTGATTCACCATCTACGGAACGTCCAGCAGGTCTTTCACCGATTTGGATGACTAACGCAAAAAGGGCACACGACGGGCCCGGCTTAGTGCTTAAAACTTTTGGAATGATAACGTAAACGTGTGACGCGGGCCCATCATACGCCTACTCCTCCTCCCAATCCCCAAGGGAGTGGCGACGACCTCTTTCAGCGATATGTGGCCGGACGTTTCGCCGTTAATTGAAGGCAATTAGCAGTCAATGAAGCACAGGAAGGGAACACACATTCTTACCATCGTTGGTGTGACCATTGGTTGTGCCCTGGATGGCGTCGGAACCATTGCCGTCGCAGTCAGCGGTTGATCGTTCGGGACTCTGCCGTACGTCCAGCAGCAGCTTCTTATCGATGATGGTGCGTTTCAACGATGGTCCGGCCGTTCCGGACGGATCGGCCAGCACGTTGGTGACGAACGTGGTCGCTAGGGAGGAAGTTGTGGTCGATGTACCAGGTGCGAGTGTCACTACCGGATGATGATGATGATGATGGTTATGATGGCCGGTAGCGCCGTTATGGGCCAAACTATCCCTGTTGATTATTTTCTGCGGTTTCGGCAAACTCGTACTCGGCGGAGAATCACGCGGTGGCGATGCGGATATGATGGATTTAAGGTGGTCCTCTGATGGTTCTTCTTCGGAAACGAGCGAGGAGGTCGATCCGAGCGATATGGTGTCGGTTGCGGCAGTCGTCGGAAGTTTACTTGCCTGAGCATTGATACTGCTCACGGCTTGCAGCGGGTTCGACAGTAGGTTCATGAGATTCTGCGTGGACGTATTGGACATAGCCGGTGGACCAGCTAGACTTCCACGTTCACCGTTCGGGCAGTTCGGTATGGATGTGAGCGTTGACGAGTAGCTGCTGGCCGATGAGGCAGAACCATTCGAGGACGCTGAAGACGATGATGAGGCGGATGATGATGACGATGAAATGGAGCTTGTGGTGCCGGTGTTCGAGACTATCGTGCCACTTACACCACCAGAACCAGACGCTCCGGATGGTAGCGAGGTAGATTGGCCGCTCGGACCCGCCGAATGGTGGGCGTGATGCTGCTGCTGCACTAAAGATGGTGGCTGGACACGCTCGATACCGGGTACGATTGCTGCCGGTACTGGCGGTGTAGCGGGTAGGGGAGACGTCGGATCGCGCGTCGGTGCCAGCGGAGGACGCACCTCCGGTAGCCGCGAGTACAAATTCTCCTTCGGCGACAGTAGCTTCATCTCGCGCAACTTCGACCGTAAACATTCCACCCATTCCTGCATACATTCCCAGGTGTTGGCATTGAAGCGGGCCACCTCGCTGCCGAGTGTTATCACAAATTCGAACTCCTGCTCAACGGACACGAGGGCGTGCGAGACGTGCTGGACGGTTTGCAGCGATAGAGCCCACTCTGGGGCGTGCGATGGAGCCTGCCGGGGGTCGCTGTATCCCTCCAGGAACGCTTCATAGTCATCGTGGACGCAGAACACCACCCAATATCGATCCGGTTTCTGTTGAAAGAAGGAATGCAGAGAAAAAAAAAACAATCAGACACACGTGTGTTAAAATGTAAAGATCATTTTTTTATTTAAAGATTCACAAATGCTTCCCCAAAATATTGTTAGACAACGGGTTTGCTGTTTAAGAAAAATATAAATCTTTAACATCACTTCACAGCTGTTTACTCTGACCACTGCTCTCGATGGAACACAATAACTTTATAATAATAAATTCAATAAATTCAAGGTCTGATGAAACTATGTTGTGGTCTTAAAGTTTAAAAGAGATCTTCGAGAAGAGAATTGCTAGAGCATTATATAAAAAACACGGCAGGAAATTATGTAAAGTATTAAAAGAATGTACTCAAGATTGAAAAGCTGTTTAAGAGCTGTTTACTAGTTCCGCGAACAAAGCTGAACATTTATTGTATTTGGTCTGGATAGCTTGAAAGAATTGGACTTAAAAAAGAGACAACAATTAAAATCTCATATAAAAGAGTTTAAGAAAAAGTGTCAATTACGATGTTTTTTCTTTTAATCATGAATTTCTCTTGAAAATATATTAAATAAAGGCCTTTTACGATCTACCAAGATGAAAACATATAAAATGCTCTATAAAATCGATGATCAGTAGTAAAGAAATTGAATAAGTAAGAGCTAGTGTATTGACGGGGGTCGAGGAGACAGCGGTGCCAGTCTTCACACGGCAGGGCCGGGGTTCAAATCCCATCCAGACCGCCTCCCCGTACGTAGGGTTGACTACTTTGCTAAGGGTTATTTAAGTCACAGAAAGCCAGAAATGGCAGGCCGAGACCTCTCGAGGTTGTAGTGCCAAGGAAGAAGAAGAAGAAGTTTATTGACGGCCCACACATACCAACCAAAAGTAAATCTAACCAACTTCTTTAGTACGACGAATGTTTAATAAATATGCATACATATACTTAAATGGTCGCCACGTGCGTCAAAAGTAAAACGGAAAACTTCGCACACACACACACACACACAATTTGGGTGTTTCTCTAACCATTTACTCCGTGACCGAGTACCGTGAGTTGAGTATTCAGCCCAGAAGTCCCGTACATTTTATGGCACCACGCTCTAATTGTGATGTGACGCTTAGGACAATCCGTTACGGAGTGTCCGCACGTTCCGTTGGCTTTTGGGCGCGCGACCAAACGGATACCTATGGATCTGACATTTTTTTGCCGCCTATTCTTAACAGCGAAATGAGCGAACAGATGGTAAGCATTTAACAATTTCTTCTCTTTGCACCATCATCTGGATATGGTGGCCGATGAAACACCTTTTGCTTTTCGCTCGATCAGCCGCCACGCCAGGTGGAAAAGGATCGAACGCATCGAATCGAAGGCATGCGCGCCGTACAGTCCACTTCGATATTCTGTGATCACTTCAGCTGATCGCTGCTGGCGTAATGGCGCTGATAGTACGGCAGCCACCGAACGTTCGTCCATTGATAATGGACCTTCCACGGGCGCAATCGAGTGTTGGAGTTTCAACACATTTGATTACGCGATCCTCACGAAATGAGACACAGCGGCAAAAACCCCAATTAAGCAATTGTTTGGATGATCTATTTCAATAAAATTGCCGATTGGATTATATTTTCTCCTTCCACTCAGCAAGTGCTATTATACCACTGCTTCAGCTCCGTCTGAGGCGAGGCCAGCAAACTGTGGACAAACATACACACTTCACACCTTCTAATTGCCAAACACGGCAAAGTGCGTTGCAATTGCATTTGCATTAACCCTCGGTCCGTTACGCTTCGCCTGCATGCAAAGAGATCAACAATTTCTGATATGTTTAAATGCTTTCTTCACGCTTAAGAGCCAGCTCTCGAATCGACTCGACCGAGGTTTCGACGAGATGGTTTTTGTTTGGTTTTTGGGAAATTGTGCTTTGTTTTTACCGGGCCTGGACCGGGGTTTAAGTTGCGCGCGATGGTAATTTGTTTCATTAGCTTCACGTAGCCCTTACCGCGGGGGGGAGAAGCAGGGAGCCGGGTTAGGTACGCTGTCCCTGGTGAAGAAACCGTGTCCAATTTCATATCCGCCTGTGTTGAATAATAACGAATTAAGAAAAGCGAAACGGTTTTTGGCCGCGACGGAACCACCGCGACAGGTTGGGACCCGAGAGGGCAAAACGGACGCGGTTTTTAATGTTTTACTTTTCAACCTGTGAGCAGTTTTGGTCCAGATTGCCAGAGTCGGCCACCGAAGCGAAACCATAAAGCACGTACTGTTTCGATACAGTTTCAAAGTGTATTAGTCTAAAATGCGTGGTGTGCAGTCTGAAGATCTCAGTGTGAAGAAAGAAGCGTAAAGAGGCTTAAGGAGTCGCTAGGCTTAAGAGGCTGCTGTGACAGATGAGACGAAGCATTTGTCAATCAGGGTACAGTTATGGTGATGCAATTTGAAGCGTGCAATGGAAGAATAAAACCAAAATTTACTCTTTAAAGCCTTAGAAATTCAGTTTCCATCACTATTTAAGCCCAACGTCGCGTCATTCCATCCGGTGTGGTGGAGTATACACAGGTTGTTAGTGTAAAATCAATTTTACAAGCATATGAGATGAAGTTGACGAAGCATCTGGACTTGAGATAGCTTCCAAAACAGTCAACAATATTTAATACCACGTCCGATGTGAATTAAAGTGTCGATGCCGTGTAGTCTAACCTAATCTATTATATTTAAGGCATTATAGGTTCAATATTTTAGGCATCAACACGTGGTCGAAGGCCCGCCGAACCTGAAAAATGTAGGTATACAATTGACTAATGATTATTCCTGTATTTTTAAAACATACAATACTTCACAATACTCATTTACATTACAAAGATTCAATTTTCGGTTAGGATGATACTACCTTCAAGCTATCTAAAGCATCAAATCTTGGAATCGAAATGATGAAAAGGTAGGTGCAGACCAGTCGGGCAATTCATCAGTCATAGTTGGAGTGATAGCTGAGGGCGGCCCGGAGGTAATTTGCGATAGCGGTGCCGGTCTTTACACGGAAGATTCGGGGTTCAAACCCCATCCGGGCCGTTCCCCCCTAGTGAGGACTGACTATCCAACTATGCGGTATATCAATAAATCTAGTAAGCCAGAAATGGCAGGCATGACTTACTGTCGTTAGGTCAATAGAGAAGAAGAAGGAGCTGATGTGTATTCTTCACACAAAAAAAACCTATCGCGAAGGAAGGAACCTTCGACTGAAGCATGTTATAATTCATAAGAAACGGATGACCGTGCTCAGCCGTCAGAAAGATGTCAGAGACATGGACACCATCCACTGTGTGTTTCATACGTTGTTTGATTTTATTTCTTGACCTTGTTTTTCTCTATTATTGAAGGACGGCCTGGTCGTATTGCTTTCAATTAAAAGTATTCATTATTTTGCAGCGATTTGGTCTCGTCCGACCCCGAAATTGACAGAAGAAGAGATCCAAAAAGAGATCGTGGATTCCTTCTCCTGTAGGCTTGAGCTTGGAACATCTATTCAGGAACTATATTTTTTCTAATTATGTTTGCGTACTACGGATTTCTACATTATTACAGCATTTTACTATTTAGTTTTGGCTGACTGTCTCTCTCTTCTTACCCTAACGACCCCTTATAGGTCTTACTAGACTTAAAAGCCGCATGTTTTAGGTCGAGGCGGTTATGGCGCCGGTCGTTACGCGGTAGGACCAAATATCGAATCCCGTGATCCGAAACCCGAATGATTCATCCTCTAAACAATATGTTCTGATTAAGGTAACAATTTACATACTCCGATTACAAGTGCAAACGGAAAAGCGCTCGCGATGATTGAATATCATTTATGCGCAATAATCATCTAACCCAATCAGCGGCAAATGGACAGCATTTTTAAACGCAGCACATTTATTAAGCTTAATAAAACCTTCCATTTGTAGTTTGTTCCTTCTTAAAACTAACACACACACACGCATCACGAAAAGCGTGTGCCGTAAATTGGTATCAATAACTGCGATTGATTAAAGCCTTACGGGGGCTGCAATCTCAGGAACGGACCAAAATCCATCAAACAATCATCATGGCCGCGTTCGTCTCCCCGGCATCAGCATTATCATCATCAAATGGCGTTTGAATGATTCCTTGTTAGTAGGCGCAGTTGCTTCCTCCACGTTCGGGCGAAATCAGCAGCAGCACACTGTGTCGCTTTTCTTAATCCGATTCCGCGCTTAACCTTGACAGAAAATCAAGACATGAAGCCACACGACTCTCTCTCCCTCTCGCGAGCGACTTTAATAAAACTTTATACAGCCGCACCGGTCCGTCCTTAGCAACCTAACCAAACAAAAAATAAAAGCAACTAAATCCAGCCAAAAAATCATACCTACTACCACACAGAGCGGCGCGCACACACCAAACCGGGTTTATGGGTGGGAACAACTTTTAAAAAACGGACAAACGACAACCGCCAACAATCGCGCACGTTAAGGTTCCACGGGTGTCTGGTACATATTCGCAGCGTCTCCAACACCCCTCCTTTTTGGGAGGGGGTTGAAAAATAGGGTTGGGGGGTACAAAACGGAGGCACACGTAGCCGCGTGTCGAACCCATCAGAAAGTCATTCAATTGGTTGGGTTCGTGAACTAAACAAAACAAAAAAACGAGACGTACAGATCAACGCACACGAACGAAACTTGCCGGTTTGCGTATTTTAGTTAAAAGGCTTAGGAGGGAAGCATGCCACTCTATTATTAAACAGTACACTGGTGGGAATAAGTATAATCGAAAGCGACAGTTGAGTAGTTTTTGGCACAATCTGTCTTGTGCAATCGAAATATGCGAAATTGCTTATATATTTAGTGTTAAATATGCGAAATTGCTAAATATATTTTAGTAACAATGTTCTGGAATCCATTTCTAGATTCTGGAGCCATTTCTGGATTCTCTTCAGCAAGAAGTTGATCATTTTTTTTTTACTACAACCAATCCCTCTCCCACTTCCGTTCTAGAATCCTCAATTCTCCTGAACTCCCCTTTGTTATATCCTATCGCGAAGATTACTCCTCCTTTCTTAGTAACTAAGACAAACATTGTTAAACCCTTGTGGCAGACAATTTTAAATAAATAAATTTTTATGTTAATTGCAGGTAGGCTAAACTAATTTCCATGTAGCAATTTCCCTAACCTTTTCAATAGTTCCAGGATTCAATCATGCGAGGATATAGATATTTTATTCCTGTAATGTTGAGAAACACTGAAGTTTGTAAAAAAAATCGCTCGGTTTGGTAGGACTGTTGAAAAATTACTTAAATGAAATGAGTGTTGTGAGTGTTGAACATATCCTTTACAGAAATGAAAAATGCTGCTTACATTTTAAAAAGAGTAATGAAAACCTATGAAACCTAAACCTAATGAAAAATGCTCAGAAGGATTTTTGGCCCCGTATGTGTGGAAGGACAATCGAAGAGCCACTACAATGACGAGCTCTACGAGCTGTACGATAATCTCACCCAGCCCGTAAAGTCCTTTTAGGCAGTCCACACGGACAGAGGAAGCGTGGTAGGCCCAAATTAAGATGGAGTGATGGCGTTGAAGCGACCCCCAGAACGGCTGGGATAACGGATTGGCAAATGACGGCACTAAACCGTGAGCGGTATCGAGGATTGTTGCAGCAGGCCAAGACCGCAAAGCGGTTGTAGCGCCTGATAAGTACAAGTACAATGAAAACATAAAAAAATCCCTCTGAATTTCTTCTTCCTAGAGGATTTTAACCCTAGCATTTCTTGCCTCCTTGACTTAAACTATTCATAGTTCTAGTTCAAGTCAAGTTACGGGTAGGAAGAGATGATCCGAAAGGGATTTGAAACCGGATCCTTTGAGTAAGTTACTGATGGCGCTATCGACAACCCTTGGATCCAATTTTTATTACCTTTGAAATACTCATTTCATCATTTTTTTATATAAAACTTCCTTTCTTATAGACCCAACTCAACAGTATGTTAATTTAAGATTTTTTTTTCTGCAAAAAAATACAAATTGATGTTGTTACAGTGCTTATCCTAATTCTGATGTGGTAATACTAATTTTGTCCACTGTTCAAAAGGTCATTCGTATTTATGACACATTTAAGGGAAATTTTGATTAGTTAGGTAATTATGATTTACCGAGCCGATATTACTTGATGACATAAGGTCTCTGCGCTTGCGTCTTTTTATCTAATTTTGTCTAATACTTCATGTTAATGTTTATCTAATATTTTATGTATTTGGCACACTAAGTAATCAACAATTCAATCGCCACTACCTCCTTTCTTTATATTTATTTTCACCACTGTAGACTATTTGAAGCCATTTCTACGTTTTTATTATTATGGCCGATGATTTTTTCATCGAATGAAATGTGGGAGAGTTTGCAGTGATAATTACGCAATGGCAAGGATTAAATAAAAAAAACAAAAAAAATGTATAAAAAATAAAAATACCACTATAAAAAATATATGTAAACAGTTAAAGAGTTTATGCTTAAAATGATAAACCCTTCACAAAACATCCTGTCCAAACGAAATGCTTTTGAACCACTGTCCGTCCTGTCCTCACAATTGATGCTATATTAAATTGTTATTCAAAGTACCTTTGCCCCGTCCTATTCGCCTTCTCGCTTGATGATTTTTCCTGACATTTAGAAGCACACGAAATCATTCGATTCCCGTATCGTACTAACGCTTAAAACACGATACATTCCCTTCGATAGAAAGCATGGAAATGGACGGAGGAGCGACACGAGCAATGTGCCACGTGCAATATCACAGCAAACAATAATTGCAGCTTTGCACCTTGCACCCACTCAATCCACCACCATTTGATCACCAGTAAGCGATCGATTGAAGGGGCGGAACTGATACTTGCCTTACTTGTTTAGACATTTGACTCTTTCACCGGTATCAGTGCAATGCCAGTGCGCTCGGTCGATTGTTGTGTGGAAATATTAAATATACACCCACAACCCTGGACGGTGGGACCGGCACCGGAACCGGAAAGGTAATAAATTATTGTTTCGAAAAATGGTGCCCCTTTGTCTGGCGCTGTACCATGCAGTGCTCGAAACGAAACAAAAAGAATTCTCATAAATGACCTCTGACGTTGGGGGTGAGGGGGAGTATATCACGGTAGGGCTCGTTGTCCTTCTGCACAGCGTCATCGTTACAGATGCAAAAACGAGGTAGTTGGAAAACTGAACGGAAGGCCAGCCATACGTTACCGCGTGTTTTGGGAAAACAAAAGACAAATATCTGCGAACCGAAAAGTTGGTGGGGTTTTTTGGTGCGTGCAAAGGGCTAAACCACCGAACGAAACGTGGCCATTCCACCAAACAGCACAATGAGGGTTTGTGTGTGGGAAAATGCAAATAATACCTTAATGTGTCTCACGATCATGATCAGCAACCAACGAATGCCGTCCACTTTTTAAGTAGCAGATCACGCCAAACTTCTTACTGAGACTCGTTTTTTTTTTCTTCCCCCGTAAGGAAATATTATATTGAACAATAAACGTTTTGTTGACTTTTTGTTTTGTTCTTTTACCACTAAAAAGTATTAGACAAAAAAAAGCAAGCAGCCAAACACACATTCCTTCGCTGATCACAATCATAATGATGATGAGCGCCAAGGTGACAGCCAACAAACTGCTGGGCTTCTCAAACTCTTAAGGGATGTTGGAAGGACGGTGGGGTGATCGCATTTCACTCCCCATACCAAGGAACTGGGCCCTCGCGCCCTCCCAAACTTCAACCATACGTACCTCTTCCAACAACAATCCTACTCCACACAATGCCCTATCGCCACTTTCTCATACATATCCGGAGAATGGGTGAAGACAATAGTGGAACAACAACCTTTGAAAAAAAAACTCCCCCCCCCCCCCCCAAGCAACCCCCAGACACACAATCGGGCAACAATCGACCACACGACAGCGCAAACGACCTACAAACGAGCTATGCGCGGAATTATGCGTGACTTCTTCTCCTCCCTGTGGACAAATGGCGCAAAGATCTTCAGGATGGGTGAGTGGGGTGTGTGTGTGTTGGAATGTCGAATGACAAATCCCTGTGTGGATCGGAGGCTTGTTTTTATTATCTTGCCCATGAATGGCTGACTCCCCTAGACTCGTTGAGATGAAGTTTTTGCCTAGTGGCGTCTCATACACTTAACACTGACAGCGGACAACGGACTGACAGACAGACAGCCGGAGTAGTGACGTGTCTTACACGACCAATAATAACAGTGGAGATTTTGATTAAAGCTATAGTTGAATTTTGGGATTGTTGAAGATCTTTCGTAGGTTTTTGTGCTAGAGTGGGTTACGCGCAAACAGCAGGATCAAGGGTTCATGTAAACCTTTGGTGTAGTCAAGCGAAACAAAGTTGATAAGCGGTGCGGTTGAAATGGAAAGTTAAGTCAACTGATAGGGGAAGAATTGTGTGGAATAATAGACACAGAGATTATGATGCGCTTAGAATGGGAGATTAACCTATTATGGTTTAAACCGTAATTATTATTTATTACAAGGATTGGGTGGCAGAGTTGGCGCCAGTTTCCACATGACAGGATCGGGTATCAAATCTCGTCCGGACCGGATCCACACAAGCAGGACTGACTAACCGACTGCGGGTAAATTAAATCAGGAGAGCCCTGACATGGCAGCCCGAGAAGTCTTCAGAATTTAGTGACAAAACCGAAGAAGTTTCAATAGCTTACTTCAACATCAAGTATCAATAGGAACAAAATTCTCATGATAGTACATATTTGTCGAACGGATTTTGATAGCATAGGAAAAATACAAGTCACGAGGCACGTTCCATATTTTAAAAAATATTTACATTCTGATGAATCAGTCAGTTACTACAGGAGGAAAAACACATTTTATCTTAATACAAACAGCTCCTTAATTTAAAGCTTTATCGCTAACTGAACACAAATCCATTGTGTGTCTTTTTTTTTTTTGTACTTCCCTAGAAATTAATCATTGTTTGTTATTTTGAACAGAATAACACATTCATGCTTGCGAAACAAAATCCCCTCTGTGCTTTATTTTATCAGAACTTCAACTAAAATAACACAAATAATTACATTCGTAAATTTACAGTAAATTGTCACCAAAGTTATCGAAAGTGGACAACTCGCTCCGCATAGAAAGTGAAGATGCTCATAAAGCCCTTAACTGATAACTTACAGTGACCGTCCATCAGTAAGAACTTGTGAAGAAGCGGTAAACCTTGACAGAAATAACTCAACGATGGTGGTTATTGTTCGGCTTTCAACAAGGACATAAAAACATGATCGCGACGTTAAGAGCAGGACATTTTTTGCGAGTTGTAAAAATTGAATGAATTTCAATTCATTTTTTCGTAAATTTTGCATCCGATAAATTTTCCACAAAAAGTTGCTACTCTATCCCAAGACGTTATTTGAGCAGTTAGCTGGGACCTTAGGGCATTGATCTTTCTTTTCAACTCTTTTCGGGCCTTGGCGATCATTTGCTCTTTAGTCATTGGTACAGACTTTTACAAACAAAAACTTGTTGCTCATTGATGAGTTAAGCGATCAGCGAAATCAACCGCAACAATATTTTTCACAAGCGACGCCAACCGATCACTGGAAGTCACTGGTTGGCGTTATGTCAGGTAAGCCAGTTAGAGGGATGTTCTACCACCTAAACCTAAGTCTCGATAACCCAATCGAAAGGTTTCAGTTGCTTAATAACCTTGCTTAGTTGCTCAGAAATATAACTCATACAACGAACAAATCTTCCTTAGTAATTTCTCATCTGGGTTTGATAATAGCTGCTAAAAATAATTTTTAATACAATAATATATTGTCTGCCCTTTAAGAACATGACAGTTGGGAGAGTATCGCTAGGACATAGGACCATCGCGTGACAAATATTTTAAATCAGTTTATTTTTGAATGCATGCTTGTTACTGCATGAAATCAAATTGAAGCATTTCTACCATAAACTAATTTATTATCAAAGCTATAACCCAACCTAAATGGGACTTAAAGACTTATAAAGTCACGTCAGCCCCATACAGGCCTGCTAGACTTATTTAGATTTTCATAACCGGATAATCATTGCTTGTTACGAGGGCAGGGTCCGGATGGGATTCGATACTCGGATCTGCTGTGTAATTCAAAAACATTTTCGATCACATTCGGGGCGAAATCAAATCCATTTAACAGTGCGCTTAGAGCAACACCAGATGCGCATAATTGTGATAAATTGTTCATTATGCTGAGAATGCTAACTCACTGCTAATTGCAAGCCACATATAAAACCGAAAATCTGCACACTGTAAACGGTGCTTTCGAAAAAGATACAACCGTAAATTTGCGTAAATATTTACAACACCCACCCACCAATCGTATCAAAGTAACCGGCCAATGACGTGCATAGTAATGTTTATTTTATAACTCCGGTCCGGTTCTATTATCCAAGCAAGCCGCCTCGCCATTTGTGACGGTCAGCGTTGGGGGGGGGTGGTGTGTTATGATGAACTTACCCAATGAACCACACAGGGCGAATAGATAACAAAAACAGTGGTAGAAGTCAGACAGTAGTAGTGGAGCAAAAAAAAGCTCATTCAACTCATCATTCAATGACGACGCACGACGGTATACGGTGTGGATTTACAATCTTAAACTGTAACAGAAAACCAGCCAACTCCCCACCGTCTTCTTTATCCAGCAACCTTCAAGGGTGGCCACTTTTGTCTCGCTTGTCTTCCCCCCATCCACCCCTCGCCATCTACCCCCCACCCTTGGTTACATACCTTGGTCAGCACGGATGGTCGCCTGCTGTCGTTGTTCAACCGCCGGAGCCAGCTGTTTTTGTGAATTTCGCGAAACAGTGCGGTAATGGGGGGTCGCGTTACCACACTGCTGCCCCCACCACCCACCGCACTACCACCCGCACTGCTCACCACCCCCGTTGCGCTACCAACACCACCACCAGGGGCAGCGGTGGCACTGCTGGTGCCAGGGCTCGGTTCCATCGCAGGACTACTGCCCGGTGCACTACTACTACTACCACTGCCGCACGCTGGCCGCTTATCACACACGTACGATCACCGTTTATCACAGCAGAAGAAGCAAAGATGATGCACGACACGATTCATCCACTCGTGCTGCACGATATCACATTTCATTGCACCACACTGCGCTGCTGATGCTGCCTTTTCGCACACAGACTGCACACGGGTTATGGAATGGCCAAGGAAGTGGGCCGGCCAGCAGCAATAACGAACGCACGCAGGGGGATCTTAGGAAACCAAAAGCTTATATGCACGAAACTTCACTTTTCCAAACCATTTTTTTTTTTTTTGCACTGAACCTCTGAACCTGACCTGAATTATCTTCTTCACCGCCTTACCAGCATTCAAATATGGATCAAATGGATTCTCCAAAGATGCACTAATCGCTTCACTTGGCTGAATTGTTTGGCACAGGGTGGTTACTATGGGGGTGGCCTGTGAGGATGTGGGGGGTGTAAATACTTCACCCCCGTATTTTTTTTTCTACCCTCTTTGCGTAGGTCGAACTACACCACCGATGCAGCTGCCGTTGTTTACTGTGCTAAATGTCAACGCAACTCCACAGCCTGCCAGGTGTGTGTGTGTTTGTTCAAGCCTTCGTTCACATTCACTGAAATATCGTCATCCCCCAGGTAGACGCCAGTGAAGAGAACACCTTTTGCTTTCCCGATGCTGTTCCGCTATTATTCCAGCTGTACCCACTCCGCTGGTCGCGCGATTTGCTTTGTTTCCGTTGTCCGCGACCAGGGTTTCTCTTTTCTTATTTCGCGGTGAATGCTTTGCCGTCGCTGCTTTGATTCTATTGGCCGTAAAATTCACAACTCTTTGCGACAATTTGCGAACGCGCGGAGGGCTACTTTGCGCAAGAGAACACTCGAGTGACACGCACGACGAAGTTTGGAGGTAATGTGCTAGGCTGGAATTTCGCGTTGCCCGTTCAATTTTGCTTCACCCTTCCCTTTTTGCTGTTGTTTGTGGACATTGTGTACGAGACGATGGGGGAGGGGGAAGAAGAAGAGAGACACTAGCAACGCGTGACATTTGAATCAGTGACAGGTTGCGCCATTCGAATTTTGACAGTTGTACGTTCACGATTTAAAATTTATGAAATGAGGCCAAACAAATAAAACGATTATTTCTACTCAAGGTTTTATTTGGAAAAAATATGCATTTCAATTGTTTTCAATCCCTTTTTGCCTGACACTTTTCGGAACTGTTTTTCTTTTTTCCCAAAACTGTTCTAAAAACCCGATCTAAAAATGACAGCCCGGCTTCGGATCTGTCAACACGTGCTGTCATCGTGGTGCGCCGCTGCCCAAGAAAACGTGTTTTTGTTGATCGTAACCGCTGCTGGAAAACGCATTTATTTTGTAAAAGAAGCGAAATTTAGTTCGATAACTCCTTCACATACCTGGTACAATCATGATTCAAACAAAGAAACGATCGGTATCGTCGTCCGAAAATGGTGCGTCAGACAAACCGGTGAAAAAGCTCAAGAAAGATTCCGCAACCAAACCGGCCGACACAAAACCGAAAGTGAAGACACTCAAAAAGGACGGCACGGTAAAGCCGAGCTTTAGCAAACCTGCAGGGAAATTTCAGAAGAAAACCTCACCCTCCGCCGGTGGCGGTAAGCCGGGTGAAAAGGTGGAGAAGAAACCGTTCGTCGCCAATACGCCCGAATCGAAGAAAGAGTACTGGAATGGGTTGAAGGCGAAGCAGAAGGAACTTCGCCAGCAACGTCGCCAGAACAAATCGAAGGAACTGTACGAGCTGAGCGTGAGTGCGAAGAAAATCTACGAAAAGTTGAAGCGCAAGACGGCCGAAGGCAAGGAGGAGCTGGTGCAGAAGCTGCACGAGCTGCTGGGCAAAGAGAATGCGTACGCGAAGATCGCCACCTCGCACGATACGGCCCGTGTCATCCAGTGCATGATCAAGAACGCGTCGGAAGAGATCCGGGATCAGATCGCGAGCAGCCTGATGCCGTGCGTGGTCGATCTGGCAACGTCCAAGTACGGGCATCACTGCGTTACCAGCTTGTTCAAGCACGGCTCGAAGCACCTGTGGGCTCGGGTGGTGGACGCGATCATAAAGGACGTTCTGAAGATGGTCAATCATACGTTTTCGAGCGCGATCGTAGACAGTGCGTACAACGAGTACGCGACCAACGAGCAGCGCAGCTTTATGCGGCAAGCGTTCTACTCCGAGCTGTACAAGTTGGACAAGGATCGAACGGTGCACGCGATGAAGGATTGCTGGAAGACGAACGCGTACATGAAGACGAGCGTGCTGTCGACGGTGAAGGAACATCTGGTGCATGCTGCAAACAAGAAGCTAACGGACAACAGTTTGCTGCACGCGCTGTTGATGGAGTTTCTCGAGGAAGCGGGCACCACCGAACGGTCAGAGGTGATGGAACTCTACATCCCACTGTTGGCATCGATTTCAAGCACCCGGGACGGTACCGGCGCGGCAATCTACTGCTTCCTGCACTCGGTCGTAAAAGATCGCCGTGCTGCCCTGAAAGCCATGAAGCCGTACATCGAAAAGCTGTCCATTCACGAGCATGGCCACCGGTTGATTATGTGCATACTGAACTGCTACGACGATACGGTCACACTGGGCAAGCAAGTCATCGCTCCCATCATGGAGCAGGTGGAAACGATCGTGGGCAGCGGGGAATGGGGCCGCAAGGTGGTCGGGTGGATTTTCTCACCCGACGACAAAGATTTGCTCCATCCGACGCAGATCGAGCTGCTGAACGGGTACCTGGAGCACAGCAAGAAGGATAAGGAAGTTCGCCGCAAGGAGGTGTTTGCTGCCGCCAAGGAAACGTTCTGCAAGCAGATGGAAAGCAATGCGAGCTTTTGGTTGCGGGGCGGTCACACCGCCCTCCTGACAGCGTCTATTCTCAAAAACTGTACGTTTGATCGTATGTGGGAATGCGAGTTCAAGGACCGTTTTTAATTAAAATCCTTCCATTTTGTCACAGTCCAAGGCGAAGAATTGGCCCAGTTGCATCGTGCACTAGCGAAGGTGGTGTGCGACCCCGACTGGAAGGTGCACGAGAACGAAATCAATCTCGACGGGTCCATCCTGTCGCTGGAAGTGGACAAAAAGCCGAAGGAAAACGTTACGCCAGGCACGGAGCGCAAGATAAAGAAGATCAAAAAGAGCCCATTTGAGGAGGATAAAGTAAGTTTCGTCGTCTAATGTTTATTGCTTTTCTGGTTGAGTTCTGGCACATCGTTTAACGTGTGTGTGTGTGTTGTTCTATTGCTTTCCAGGCAGCGGCTCGCGAGAAACAGCTAGCCTCAAATCCGCTGATAAACGGGCTCGAGCATGCTGGTATACATATTGCGCTGAAGAAAATGATCAAACAAGATCAGGAAAAGCGCCAGCTGGCCGGTGAAGACGTTTCCCAGTTCGGGTTTGCGATCGTGGAGGAATTGACCGTTGAGCATGCCGGCACGTGGATCGGTCAGAATCGGCCCTCCTTTCTGCTGTTGCTAATATTCGAAAATTCCACCGACGAAGTGCAGCAAATGTTGAGGAAAAAGCTTGTACCGCTTAAGAAGGAACTAAAAGCACAGAAACATACGGGCGGTAAGCTGTTGGCGGAGAAACTGAAGCTGTAGGGGAAGAATATGCACACACTGCCTTAGATGTGGATGTGTGTGTGTGTGGTTGGTATAAAAGAAAAAATAAATATAAATTCGAACTCAAAAGATGGATTTTTAATTTTGCTCTGTTGCTGCCGCTAGTTCGTGCTGTGCCAAGCACCTGAAACAAAATCAACCAGCCGGAGCGTGCCAGCTGTCTATTTTAACCGCAGAATCAGATGAACGCCCGAATCCGTATCGACAATATCGGACATATCGCCCACTTTCAGCGCAAACGCCGCATCCTCGAACGGTTTCTGCATCATGCCACGCTTGAACATGCCCAAATCGCCACCCCGCTTGGCCGAGCTACAGTCCGAGTATCGTTGGGCCAGCTCCTGGAGCGTCGATTCGTTGGAATTTATTTTTTTACGGTACGATTCGAGTATTTCGATCGCCTCCTCCTTGCTGCGCGTAATGTTTTCCTCTCGCCACGAGCTCGGCCGGCGGGATTTGTTATGTTTCACGAGCAGATGTGCACACTGCACCTCATGTGGTTCCTGCAGGGGGGAACAGCATTCCGGGTTAGAGACAATTTTTCGCGTCCACGTCTGGGCGATCGTGCCGCCCACTTACATTAGTGTTAGCCGGTTCTGCCGGTGCCGTAGGAGGATCCCACTGCGATTCTTTGGTGTACACGTTGAGATAGTAAGTCATTCCTGTGCGGGGGAAAACAAAAACATTGCGTGATTACGCTGGATTGGTGCGCTGTGTGTGCGCTTCATCCGATTTCCATACCTGTGGAACGGCTGGTACGCTTTTCCCATCCTTCCGGGACCGTTTCCTGACCGTCGGACATGTTTACACTGCAAATAGCCTAACAAATGCTTCCC
This sequence comes from Anopheles stephensi, assembly GCF_013141755.1. Lineage (NCBI taxonomy): Eukaryota > Metazoa > Arthropoda > Insecta > Diptera > Culicidae > Anopheles > Anopheles stephensi. The sequence goes on from NC_050202.1 coordinate 55,181,489, forward strand.
TGCAAACCGACCGTAACACTTTGCAACAGCTTAAGCACTATAATAAACGCAGGATAGCGGAAATCGTGAGGGAGAGCTACGTTTAAGTTATAATTTCGGGATTTTTCTGTGTTTTCCAGTCCGCTTTTCAGGATGCGTGCATTTGCAACAATATTTTTTGACAGATGTGATCCGAGCGATACCCTGGCAGCAAGTTTTGTAGCTCAATTTGAAATGGTGCGCTCAGATAGCCATAATGAGCTCTGAGTGTTGTGAGAATATTCGTGAGATCTTCACTGAAAAAAATGAAACATTGGTGGTATATTAAGGGAAAAATATCATTGTTAGACGAATAATGATGAGTAAAAAGTGTGTGGAAAAAAGGTAAGCTTAATTTCCATCCAAAGCTCCAAAAGCGTTCAATGTTAAATAAAGCTGATCGGACCTTTCCTTTTACAATAAGCTATTTGAGCCTATTAAAAGGGACCAATAATTGAGATTTTTTCTCTAGACATACGATACAGAAAATATTACAGAAACTTACTATCGAAAACACTCGCGAATTGCCATTATTCCGCTTCCAATTCACCCAAGCTAAAACATGAGAATTCTCACAGCTCACAAAAACTCACCGCGTGTGTGAAGTGCTAGCAGCATCGCGCTACTTGGGTATCGTACTCGTGCTGTCAAACCACCCCGCGAAGCCGAAGCCGATATGCAAAGCCCAACGTCAAAAGCAGTTGTCACTTCGTCGCGAGCGGACGTGCGTGTTTGTGGTTTCGCTGTTCCGTAAAATCCTCCCCCCAGATTTATGCTGCGGGAGGCCCGGTTGTTTTCTTTTTTTTTTGTTTTTGGTGTTTTGTTTCGCCCGCGCGATAAATGAGTGTGTGTGTGAGTGTGCAACGACGATAAACGAACCTGCCACTGCTTTTAATAATACTACCGTGTCGCAGTTGTGCTGTTGTTCCGTGCAATGGTGTATATGATTACAAATTGTGTGTAGGTGTGTGCGTGTGCGTGGTGCAAGTTTGCGTCTTGTTGAGTTATGCACCGAATTTAATAAAAAAATATATATAAAGAAATAAAAGGTGCAATCAAGTGCAATGTGCAATGTAGATAAAGCAATGCAATTAAGCAAATCAGTGCAAGATGTGCGTACGAAATAGTGAAAAGTAACTTGTGTGTGACAACAACAGGCTTAAGTTAGCAAAACAGTGATCGAAATATTCTCATCCTGCCTGGAGCTGTCGGAGCGTACCGGAATCGTAAACAACATTCGCCAGGATGACGGTCTGGAGTCGAGTGCCGGCACATTTCCTTGCCATCGGTACGTTCAATCGATCCTTGCCGTTTTTAAACACATTTTCTCGATTAATTTCACTTAAAAACAGGGAAATAAAAAAAAAGCCATAAGTTGATAGTTTCAGAGCTGTGTTGTTTACCCTCCCATTTTTTTCATGCAACATAATGAGAAGCGCAAACATAAACACACCCAGTTGTGTGTTGGTGTGCGGTGCGCGTCCCGCGAAGGAAAAAGGGGAAGGGTCCGCCGCCGCAAAAGGGCGATGGCATTGAATAATAAACAAAATAGTAGCAGCGGGCAAACAAAACACCACCATCAACTACATAATGACCGGAAAGAACCTCGAACCAAAGTTGGGGAGTTGAAGTAAAAAAAAAGGAAAAAAAATATTGGCGCGCGATGCCAATTTGGAATTTAAGTGGAGGGAAAACCCCCGTCCACATACTGGCACTGGCAGGGGGTGAAAAGAAAATGGGGAAAAACTGCTGTGCTTTAAGCATAGAATAAGCATAGCAAATAAAGGGAAGTACATTGTTAGCCGCACAAGCAAGACCAAAATATCTTCGATGCGGCCAATTTAGGCTTAATATTTGTGGGGCCCGCATTTTTAGCAACTCCCGTTTTATAAGGCACGAACGTGCTGAAGTGATCGATCAGTAAGGCCCTTTTCGCGATTGATCTTTACTCTTCGAACGTTCTCGAGCACACGACTGATTGGAAGAAACATTTCTTACTCACCGTCGTCGCGTGCTGATGATTTCATGTTTTTGCCATGAAGCTCCGCGGCTCTGGGGCTGTCGTAGTAGTAGTAGGCCTCGGGATTGTTGTTACCATCGCAATTGGCGTTTATCTTCCAAGCGCCGTTGATGGTGTTGGTAGCGTTTCATTTGGTTTTTATTTCTCCTTATGCTTCCACCCTGATTGTACCTTCCGTTGGATTTATGTAATACGAATTGCTGGTTAGCTGGACCAGCATCCACCTGAGATTCTATTGTATGTACGCGCGCGCGCAATTAATGCCCAGAAGGTGCAATATCTATGTGTGTATGGTCAACTCACCCATCGTTGTGTTTTTGCTACTTTTGCAAACAGCGCAAATCAAAGTAACCTACCCTTATAGCAACTCACCCCCCAACACACCACCAAAGGTAGCCCACCACCACCATGATCGTCAAATCGCGTTACTATGTGCGTGCGCGCGATCGAATTCACAACCACCAGCAGCGTGAACGAAGCGGGCGGCATTCAAGTGCCGTCACGTAGAACAGGTTTTTCTGTGCTGTTCCCTATACCACCATCGGACCAAACCCACCCCCAGCCCTATACCACCCCGAGAATATACAATAAGGGATGCGCGATGGCAAAAGGGTTGTGCGCTGTGTATCGTACGTTCTTCGGAGGGTGGTTTCTTTTTTTCTCGCTCTCTGTCTGTCTGTCTATGGTTTCACCCACCATCCGTGTGCTGCGCAGGAAGATAAATTCCTTCGACATATCGGGAGCTTCATCCGGTCATCGGGACAACACTCCCCACTGTGGACGCTTTTGTTTGTAAACAAAGCATGCGTGTACGGTGCGTGGTTGGGACATGGGACAAGAAATCGGTGGCTTAAGAAATCGGTGGATATTTTTTTACAGAGTTCTTTAACAGTTCTTTTCCCAAAAATTAACTGATCTTAAATGTACAGAACTTTATCAGAAGCAAAATAAGAAGCAATGATAAACATTGAAAAATATAGGTAAACGAACCTAATCTCGATCTATTATTTAGTGATTAATTAGCGGAAAGCTGTAGAAAGAGATCTGTAAATCTCGTCCTGAAAGTCAAGCTATCAATTCTGTTCTAAGGTATCCTAATTTTTTGTTTGTTAATATTAATTTAGTACAAAACAACATAACAGATTTCGTGATTATATTAACAAGCAGTGGTCTACTAATTAATCCACCTCATCTTGACTATGGTTAGGATTAGTATGTTTTAGTCACATGTCCCAACTTAGTAAAAATAACGTCCAGAATGGCTTTGAAATATTTTTCCGTCTGGCTACGAAGGCTACGGATAAAATCGAGTCAAGGAAGCCATAAATGGCAGACCCAGACCCAAAGCCAAAAAGAAGTTATTTTTAACAAGAATAACTTCAAAGATTGTAGGATCGTAAATGTTTTTTTGAAAAATTGCTTGAGTCCAAGCTAAAGGATAAACAACCTTTAAAAGTTAAAAGTTCCTTTAGACTTGACAAAGACAGACATCCATCAAGGTTTTTTTTTGTGTATCCTTGCGGATTGTTAAGTCCTTGAAGACTACCGTACAATACTGATCTTCCACAGATTCAGTATGTTGTTCCATCAGGTCCGTGTTAAATTCGCTCCCAAAACTTCACATTTCCAACGTGGAACGATGAACATCGGACATCGGACCAGAGATCTACTGAAAAAAGCATAAGCGAATCGGCCTATTAGCTGACCGATTTAATTTTGTTCATGCTGCAACTGAGGAAAAAATTCTAAGAAAAAAAAAATTCTAGGACGTGTCTTAAACTCTCTCGTCCTATGATTAGCTAGCCAATAAGCAAACAAAAACCATTGTTTTAAGCTAAACACAGAACATTTTCCAGTATATTAGCCCTAAAAAAATTATCCTTGATCTGTGAAATCTAGCATAAAAACCATGTCATGCTTTCATGTCATGAAAGCAATCAAAGATAAATATGCTTTTTTGTCGAATAAATGTTGACTCTTTCGCGGAGCCGTTCTGTGGAAGCCAAAATGTCACACAGGTTCGTGGGAAACAGTGGGAAAAAATTCCCTTTTTCTTCCCATTCTCCTTTTCACTTTGCCTTTTTTATATCCCTGCCTGGATTTGTGCCTGGACGAATGTCGGACGCACGGATAAGGCGAGGGCCCGATAATTGCAGTTACAGTCCTTTTTTCCCACCTCATCGTTTCCATTTTCGAGATGTTATGTTTAAATCCCTCATCGCATTGGGAAACGGTTCTGGCCAGCTGGTTGCAGGCCGAAATTATTCTACAGTTTGTTTGGTGGTATGTTTCGGTCTCGTCCTTCCCAACTTTGCGCTTTGCTTTTTCAAGGATTTCTTTCGCATTTTGCTTTTTGGCGGGTGCGTTAAAGCGGGTGGTTTTATTTAATCAACAGTTGGTTGATTTATGTTACCAGTAAATATTATTATTCGTATGATCGGGATTATCCCATATGCTAAGTAAGGCTCCTATTAGCATTGGAAGCCCCCCGGGCGATGGTCAATAATGTGGCTACGCTAGATGAATTTCACGAGCTCATGTCACTTAAATTTATTACCATTCCACACTCATTCATTCATCCCTCAATGGAGTGAGCTAGCAGTGAGACTCCCGTCCCAAGACAGCCCCCCACACACACACGCGCTCGGGGCGATGAAATGTCAAGTTTAATTGAATTATTACAACATTCCACAGTTGTGGACAGCTCACTCTCTCCCACATATGCTGCATCATAATCATTGTAGCTGACTTTTCGGTCCTCGGTCGGTCCTCCATGTGTTCCCGATGATGGCGAGTGCATTTGTTCTTCGATTCACTTGCCTGCTCCGTGTCTGATGGGCTGATTGTTGTCTGCCGATGCAAAGCGGCACATTCTAGATTCGTCTCGAAATTGTGTTTGATGAAGTGTTTTAAATTTGTTCGTCTTTCCTACCACATCCCATTCGTGCGATGAGCCGTTGATCGGTGCGATCTTTGGTGACCGGCAGAAAACACAGAAGCAACAAACAGTACGGGGAGCATCTTCAGTAACGCACCGCAAAACCAGTTTAATCAGATGAAATTCCATCGGAGGAATTTCCGCACAAAGCAATCCCTTGAAGTTCCTTATCAATCGTTTCGGGTTGAGAGAATTTGTCACCGTAATATATGGTATCGCGACCTTTTCGACGAAGTTCTCGAAGACAACAGGAAGTAACAAACACACGCACGAGAAAAGTTGGAACTGGAATCATCGACCTGGGGACAAAAAATCATCCCATCATCAAATCATTACATTTGACTGATTAGCTTTCTAGCTTTGAGGCAGCTCGCTTGTCGTTGGATCGCTTCTTGTGCTGACCCGTAGTGACCTTTTTGGTTGGTTCCTCATCATCATCGTGCTTCGAATTTGTTACTTTGAACCTCCCCCTTTGAAGCCATACGCCGAGTTGTCTGTTGAAACTTCTCGACTTTCGTTGACGTGCGACAAGGGACAAACGAACAAAAAATTGATTTTGTTAATCACCAACATCGTCGTTGCAATCATGGATTTTGTTTTTCCAACGGCTTTCTTTGCCATCCTATATTGAGGTTGAAGAAAACTGGCTTCAGTCCACAATGTCCACCAAATCAGTCGCAAAAGCGTATGAGTCACTGTTTACTTTCTTTTTGCGCGATCTGATACACGTACGAAGAAGTCGTTAGACAAGGGATGATGATGGTATGAATCATATGTGAGAGTGAAGTGCTTCTAGCAATAATACGCGACAGGTAAAATGCTATTTTTGAGGCAGCGTTAGTGTAAAAAAAGCGTCTTTCTTGAGGGTTTTTTTGTGTGCACACGTTCTTGGAATTCTTTCGAACAAAATGTCCAACTTCACAAACATTCATTACCATAGCAACGTGGACAGGGTTTTTATGCAACAATTGGGAAATTTTGTTTCTGCTTCTGCTGTCACCATAGTAACCATCGACAGGGGTTTGTTTGTTGTCGTTTTCTTTCATAAATATTTTTTTCGATTTAACAACAAGTGTTTGTTGTACCACCATGTTGGTTGCTAAAGCAAAGGAAGCAAGACGAAGTTGGATAAATTTGCATTTGTTTGTACTACAGAACTGCGCAAGAGGAGGCGGCTAACATCCGAGATGAGGGTTTCGCTTGACTTGAATCATACACACGAGGATCAAATCTGGATAATGTGCAGATCGGCTTCTTTACCAGTAAGCCATTTGGAATATACACCGTCTCTTAGCCCTTTTTGATGGACTAGCTATATTTTTTTTTTCAACCTGGCACTTGACAGGGCCCCATCTGAAATTTGCAAAAATCAGAGCAGAGTCTTAGGATCATATTCTATAAGTCAAACCAAATCATGGCATAGTCTGATAATATAGACAACATTGGTTTGAAGATCTCTAATATAGTAGCAGAAGCTTATGGATGGACCATGTTCTTCTTCTTTCTTGGTCAAACGATATCTTAGGTCATATAAGCCTGTCATTTCTGGCTTACAAGACTTATTGTTACCGCATAGTTGGATAGTCAGTCCTCTCTATGGGAGAATGGTCTATATGGGATTTGAACATCGGTCCTGTCGTGTGAAGACCGGCGCCGCAGTCGTATCTACCACCGGGCCCATCCAATGATGGACCATCCAAGCGGCGTATCAGCTCTGCCTATCCTGGGAACTGAAATCTACACTTATGTTCTCAGTCAGCACCAGAACTCATACACAGCACTCTGATATGGAGTATACAGATATAGATTCTGTCCAATACCCTCTTAGGCGAAAAAGAGACGCTCAAGGTGTTTTTTGGCGTATGTAAGGGAAAGCCAACGGAAAGGCTGACAGGATCATGAGGACTTGGAGTGGTACGAGATTCTAGCTATTTTTCATAGACTAAAATCTTCACGAAGGGTCATGTCAGGAGAATGGCACTAGACGACCCTTTTCGTAAATTTGATGGCGAGCGCCAATTACTAGAGTTATCGCTACTAAGCCATCGAAAATATTCTATTCAATTCTTCTCCGATTGTGTGATATTTCAACACACTTAAAACAAGTGCACCAATTTGTGTGTCATATTTTGGCAATCGTGCCTTGTGACATAAACCGCAACTTCTCATAATGCATTTTTTCATTGCCGTAGAACGAGCTTAAGCTCTCCCGGACTGAAAAGAGTTTCTTAGAAGGCTAAACAGTTGAGTGTTTTTGTTGCTGCATTTACCTTCATGATTAAACGTTGAATTGTTCACCCGCTGACCTGTTTCTATGCTGCCTGGTGCAATCAAGCTACGCGCAATAATGCTGTGTGTGCTGAGAAGGTCGTCGTCCCAATGCATTGGGTGAACAAAAAACTATAAGCTCCCATTCCCACACGATGCTGCACAGCAATGCACTGAAATCGAAAGGCAGTGCAACATGCACAGCGTTCATGAGATGGTAGAAGCCGTAAAAGATGGTTTCACTCGGCGGGAGAGCATCACACCGAACGGCGTTGTGATGAAGGTCTTGCCGTGCCGGCAGGGCAAAACATTTCATCCATCAATCGGCCCTCTACCACCAACGGCACGGAAACCCAAACGGATGGCGGCCTCCGGCTCAAACTGAGCTCAACTTGAATGATGAATCAGTGATGAACTTGAAAACTGTAAAAGTTTGTGCTGTCCGTCCGTGTTCCATTTCACCAGCACCGGCTGACGGCTCTGGCCTTAATCCGGTTGGTTTTTTCTTCTTCTCGCGGATAGCTACAAGAAGTTCCTTCTAGTATAATTGGCATTTTTAAGCAACACTTGCAATTTCAGACAATTTGTTGCCTTGCTGCCGATCGTCAGCCACTCAAACGTTTTAATTGGCGGGCTTTTTGGGGCCGAAGACCTTCCGGCCGAAAGGTGTCAATATATTCTGCAGAATTTCATTTTGTTTGGCTCCGGCATTGGTCGCACACCAGTACGCGGCGGTATTGGCAGCATCGTCAGCAAGGCCAACAACTGTAAGGGAAAATTTTGCACAAAAAAAAGCATAAAAACACAACCCCGTTTACACATCGTTCGTTCAATGCCGTCGTTATCGGAGGCCTCACTCACCAGTGAAGATACGATTTTGTCCACCTCAACCACTGGCAAACTGATTCCATTGGATGTCGATAACGTTGGAAAATCTTTGCCACCACTGATAAACGCCAGATAAGATAGGGGGTGAATGTAACAAAGGGTACGCACACGGCCGTTCGTTCTGTGTGACGCCCCAAGGCAGTTGTGCGAACGAAATTGAATTCATTGCGAAAAAACAATCCTCTGCCAATAATATTCGATGGTTAAAGTCTCCTGTATTTAAAATATTTTATATGTAAGACATGAAGAACTCAAAGCCACTCGGTCGCCTCAAATATCGCAACGTCAGTAACTTTGCGTTGTCTTTCGATTACTGTTACTGGCCGCTTGCCTCAATTGATTCTAGTGAGGGAACAGTTTATGTTGCTTTTGTCTGCTTTTTTGTGGCGGCCACACATTCTTTTGTGGACCAAATGCTTCTTGGGGTTGTGTTCGATTTAGACTGCTTTTAATTCAATAATCGTTGCCGGACATTTAATCAGACTCTGCGTAGGATGTGAACTACTTCTCACAATCTTGTGATGCATCCACCCTTTCAGTCATCGGTTCTTGGGCAACTAAATCGTCTGTTCGATTTCCTTCGTGTCTTGTAACGGCTATATTTTAATATCAAAATCACTTGAACATAATTCCAACTTTAAATTAAAATCTGTACCATTTATCCACAAGTCAGGATTAATTAAGAGACAATGGTTTTAATTCCATCCACCTCAGCTCCGCTGCATCAGCGGTATCTAATAATAGAGTATGACCACCGCACACGAAAATTTGTGAGTCGGCGAATCGGGAATAATTATCCGTAATTTGCCTCCGGTGTGTTTTACCATCTGCCACCGACTGTCGATTCTCTCCCACCGGACTGATGTGTGCAAGAACTGACCAAGGCAAGCCAACCGGCAAACATTGTGCAGCATATTGTGCGTTACCATAAGATAATGCCATTAAAACGGAGCAACCCGACCCGTTCCTATCAATCGCATCCAGTTCCGCTAGCAAAAGGCGAAGGATGGCATGGTGGTCAATGCTCCCGGGCCGTCATCATCTTTACCATGTTCACGCATGAAATCCAGACACCGGAACACTGGCATCCGCTCTCTCTCCCCACACACACATAGACATAACTGCGTGCGTAATCATGCGCTCAGTATGTTTGGGGATGCGCGAACCACATGTTCTGTTGGACTCCCGATAGTTGCACTTCCTTTGCCTGACGAGCGGTGGTTGTCGGCGGCCCACATATGTGCTGCGTTCTTACAACTGTAGCATATTATACCCACTATCAGAAACTTTGCATAATAGGGCCCGAAAGAGCACCCGTTAGAAGCATCCCATTCTGTCTGTGTCTGCTCGCGTTCCAACGCGTCCTGTGTCCTGTGACCAACTCTTTCAGTGTTGGTGTTCGAGTGCCGGAACTCGGCACGAAATGCAACCACGTGTTGCATGGCTTTTTGTTTTCATTCGCGTACGTTCGTCGCCCTGGCGCACTCATTTGCATGAAATCTCGTTCGCCTTTTTTGGATCTTCTCATGTGCAGTGGGTCGTTTTTTGTGTTTTGGGATGATAAAATGCAAGTGCATGAGAAGCATTAATACGCCACACTGCCGTGCTGAAACGAGGGAGGGACAACGTAACTTCGAGCAGCAGGATGTTGATGCCTTTTTTTTAGTACCGTCCACACATTGGGTTTTGTTGTCCACGATTGTAATCAGACTCTGAAGTGTGGAAAATAAAGTTTCCAAAAAAAGAAAAACAACCAGGAAAAACTCTCACCCTCCAATGAGGTCTGCCATACTGCCCGAGAGATGATGAACGAATGGAGAGCCGAAGCATGATCTAACAAATAATCGCGATCGAGCTAATAACGTTGATCGTTATGTGAGCGTACAGTGTGCCAACACCATAAGGAAAGTGAACTGTAGCTGTGTTGGTGGGTGTATTATGAAATTGGTATTTTCGGTATTGATTATATCGTCGCCACAATTTGCCATTGTCGGACGGTCGGGTTTTAGACCCGGGAAAAGTGGTCCAGTCCGGTGTGTTTCCATGTTTCCTTTTTGCGATACCAGTCTTTATCGCGCCTTTGTCGGGAAGTAATTTTCGGCTCAAACGAGTTTATTTTGTTGCAGGGAGAGAGAGAGACATGTTTCCGGCCACTTCCGGTCGAACCGGCGCCACGAGGCTTTTGATGCACTTTCGGCGGCACAAGATTGCAACGGATAACGAAGGGTTTTTGTTAGCTGACGACATGCAAAGCATTTTTTTTCAGTAGATTTTTAGAGTTTTGTTACACTGTTCTTCGTTTTCATAATTTTAAACCATACTGGTTAAAATAAATGATCATGTTGAGAGAACACCAGATCAGCCGGCATTCCATGCCAGACCATCCGGAATCCCGAATTTGTATCACTTTTTCATCTGCCCAACTACTGCTGCTCCTCTACTCTGCCCACTTGTCATCGAGTTGGATATCTCCCTGAAGAGTAATTTTACCCGATCTTGATGATGGGCGATCACGACACGGTCACGGTACCATGAAAGTGAAAACGGCCGCACTGTGTCTCGTTAGGTTAGGTGGTGCCGCTGAAATGCCATTGCTTCACTGCGGTTGGTGTGAAGAACATTCGTCATTTGATCGTTGCAGAAGCATCGAAACATGTTGGTGAATGAGGGGGGCCCTCGAAAACGCTCGCTGGCCGGTGCGTGGTTCGCGATGCCTATGCCTAACAAGAAACCATTGAGAGGGTGGCAGGGCACACATGAAACTGTATTTCTTTAAATGTTTTGTGTCTTTTTTATTTAGACGACCCGGTGACATCGTTGATGGCGATGTCTTGTAGCGAACAAGCAAAAGGGTCTGTTCGGCCACGCCATCGTTAGCATTGGTCGTGTCTGTGGTAAAGGATGTGATGAAGGATTAATATATTATGGTGTCTGTTGCAAACCCCTCTTTCCGTTTGCTTCCCAACGAAGAGAAGAGATTTTTAAAAATCTTTCGAATCTAAAATGAAAACTGATTCCCAACCGTATGCGTATCCGGAATGGTTTTAGATTCAACGGTCGCCGCTCACGTGTGTCAGATACGATGAGTCAGAAGAAATGAAGTGGAACAAATACTGGATTATAGTTTGTAGAAACATTTTCTAGTTATGTTCATTAATTTTATCTAAATTTCCTTGAAATATGGAAATTATGTCAAACACTGTTCGTTACTGTACTTCACCGAATCGTCACACGGGGATATCATTTACTATTCAACGCACAGGTTGATCTACAGTTTGTAGCAACGATCACCGGTGTCGAGATCAGGTATTTCCATCGGGTGGCTCATCGAGGTGTAAATGATGATTCATCACACGATCGTGTACAATTGAAGGTCGTCCCCACTCAGAGTGTTATCCACTGTTGAATTAACTTGGAAACAACTATTAAAATGCTTCACTATTTTTGCAATCGTAACCGAAAGCGATTTAAAGCAGTGACTTATTTTAAATTGATTTTCGAATGTACACCAAACCATAAAGTCGAGCATTTACTGGTAGAGATTACAGAGCTCGTTAGTTGCTCGTACGACTCCCTCACAACATGTACTACAATTAAAGGGCACGAAGGGCGTTGTCAATAAAAAACTGTGGCCGTCTGATAGCAGCGCGACCTTCTGTTCAATGTCTTTCGTGCTATTCTCGTGCGCTTTACTCTCTTTTTGTACATTGGAAGTTGTCACAATTATACTTTTTTTTTTGGTTTAATATCAACCTGCTGACGAGTGTCTTCATGTCTCAAATTTTGCTAGCATATTGTGTTGCTGTGTGCGTGATATACGATACGGTTTTATGGTTATCATTCAGCTCATCTGGACGGCCACACCCTGGAAGTTCGTTTTTAGTTGGATGATGTTTCTTGATGAATAGATTTAGCGATGGCCTTGCTTCTCCTGCTAGCAGTGTGAAGTCTCGTTGCATGTACTACACGTTAATTTCGCTGTCAACCCGGTTCTGTGCGTGGGTTCTTTCGTTGTTCTATCGCAAGCCTTCGGTTTGGTTGTTATTGGAGCACCAAAAGACCCTAAGACGGTGGTTAACTTCAAGATAGGCTTTATACGAACGAAAACAATCGATCATTACGAGAAGTGATGAGCACACTGCAGCTCAAGCTCATAACCAAGTTATGTATTTCGTCTACTGTGCTGCCCATCTCCAAGCGCGCCCGGCAAGGGTGTGTCTATGGATATTTCTCTATTGCTTGTTTTGTTGCTGTTCACTGTTTTCCGACTGGTTCAAGCTCGGGATCGGGTTCGTTGGGAATTTCCATGTTTGGCAAACATAAACATTGTACAGTCTACAAGAGTGTTGCGTAGGATTCGAGTACGATAGTGCAATTTAGGCAGCTACAAACCTTCCTTTTTCAGTCCCCATTGAACCATTTTTGAAGAAAATAGTTGAGGAAGGGAATACAAAAATTTAAAACAAAATATTGACTTTCTTGTTCAGTTCCCCTCGAGGCTGTAGGGCTCTGTGTACGAAATGATACTGGACGAAACGATAATTCAGAGAGAAAATCAAACGGTTACCCTTGATCTCACTATCACTTCCCGACTGCCCGAGGTTCGTTAGATGCAACCCTCGGATAGCTGATAGAGGAGGTTCAGCTTTGATGGGAATACTGCTGTGCTGAAGAGGGCAAAACGAAGGAAGGCGTCGCTGGTGTGTCGCTACCGATCGTTTGTTTTCTACCCGCTTACATATATGTTTGCTTACCATATACCGACACATACAAGCTATTTTGTGCTGTTGCAGCACTGCAAATAGCTACCGGCATCTAATCAGCTCATTATCACCTTGACTGTGGTATTGCGAGACCACTGTTTGTGCTATCACAAAAATGAGTTCAGCTAGAGTTTTGAGTTGCTATTTTAGCCTATTCTAACCTAAAAAAAGATTTTCAGAAATTTCGAAGGATCCCGCAGAATCTTTGCTACCATCGCTTCCATCTCATTATTCGCAACCATCTTGAAATCTACAGAATGAAACATAAATACTAATGCATCAATGGTAATGCGGCGGCATTCCTGTGAAAAAGCCATAATCAGCAAAACATTGTGCGCCTCGTCCGCCGGCGACGAGAGTGATCAGCGTTCACATTTTCATCATTAACGATGGGTTTATGTTTATTCTATTAGCAAGCAAACATAATAATATTGTACCGCCGCGTCTCACGCTCCGTCCTTACGACATGGACGCTGGACAAATAACGCACCGAGACGAACCTTCAAGGACGATTCGCTGGAGAAGGATTCTACGGAGAGTGAGAGACCTCCCAGGATGAGCTTCGCCGCCTGTCCGCTGTCAAACAATCGTTAGAATGTTAAGTACGCATTTGACGCGAACGAAGAAGCACCGTTTCAAACTGATGTAACGGACACAGGTACATTACGTAAATACTTTACAATTCCCCGCCTCCGTAATCGTTTCCGTTCTTGCCGCTGGTGGAGTTGGTGGATGGATGAATTTTAACCCATTTAACCCATCCAATGGCGGTGAGTGGCAGACAAGCGACGAGATGGAACGACCTTCGCTAGAACAACGCAACGCAGAGCGACGCCCGTACATCTTTACCTAAGCCGCTGTGAAAATCGAGAGTAAACACAATAGGAATGAAGATGAAAATTCTCCCACACTTATCGGCTCGTCCCACATTTACCCTCGGTTCAGGGTTTGGGCAGGGTCTGTCACATTTTCCCACCGGTTTATAATACGCCACATGGTACGGCTCCGTTACGGGGCCTGCCAAAACTCTGTCCCACGTATCTCATTAGTTATGCATTTCTTTCCGTCCAACCTTTGCCGATTCAGTCCCAGTGTCCCGTGCTTTGGTCAGTTTTTCCTGACCGCTTGATGGAGCAAAAAAAAAAAAACTGAGAAAAATTGAGCGACCTTTCACTTTCGATCACGGCGTGCCCCAGCTGGCATCTCTTCGTTCGGTTTTATCCCAACGGCTGAAAGGTTACGGATGCGGCGTTGAATAAATTGACTGTGTGAAATCGATTGGTGATTGATCACGGAGTTGGTATTATGTTTTCTTTTGCACGTTCCCTCTATTAAGCGGCAAATGATGAATAGAACCAGAGGGCTCGGTGAGGAAGTAATGAAAATTAGATTTAATTTTAACGAAGCATAATTTGATTTTCTCCGTTAATGCGCTTCTAGTAGAAGAAGATGCTAGGTGTGATGCATTAGTAGGAGCACAAAGAACCAATTTGCTTCTAATGGGTCTTTGATGTTGCGAAATAATTTGGTATTTGTAGATGAAAAGTTTAATCAAAGCTTTTATTCCTCCAATATCCTCAATTTCTCGGGGTCTCTCGGTGGATTTCTGCAACAGTCAACAAGTTATCTTCTCCACTGCCTATCAATCCACAAACCGCTTTTATGCTCATGTCAAAAACATAACCATGCATTGCGTTTCTTTTTGCCTTATTGCGGTAAAGACACTAACCATCCGAAGTGATCTATATACGATTCTCTGCAGTTTGAATATTTGATATTGTTTTCATGCCTTTGCTACCGTCGGAGGTTATCCACTGATACTTATGGTGTGCACATACAAGCATTCACCAGCCACCGTATACGCGACCTTCTCGCGACCTTTCACAATCCTCGCTATCTGTGTGATGTCATAAGCCGCACCTTCAAAACCCCTACGGGGCCCGGAAGTATGCGTGAGGATGCGCCGGCAAGAGTGGCTTGGATATTGTGTATCGTGGTTTGACGTTTGCAGCATGAATCAGTTCACTTTCCCACCGACAACCCCCACTCACGAAACACCCCCCCGTTTGGGTGCTCGGTGGTCGATCAGTCGTATGGAACCGATTAAAGGGCTACCATGCGATGCCCCTGAACGGTGCAATTCAACTTCCTTCAATTGGCACTAGTTGTCGGGCGGTCGGGTGGTTGTCGTCATCGTCTGGCGCGGCCGTGTAATACAGACGTGTAATCCGCCGGCCCGTCTATCGAAAGACCGTCGAACCACCTTTACGGTGGTGGTCTTGGGTGGTGAATGTACGAAATACGCTGCCGGGTGTGAACGTGAAGTTTTTTGCAATTGGCTGTTGGCTAAATATTGCAGCAAGGCACGCTCGGTCGATCAACCACCGCCCCCGATGAACCATTTTGACAGAGGCTCACACACGTGGACTTCAGTGCCAGAAATGCCGGCTATGACAACGATTGCTTTCTCTCCGTTCTGGCATGATCGCCCAGTTGCAACTTTCGCCTGATGCTATGTAGGTCTTCAATGCATCAGCAGACTTCGAGGGGAGATCCCAAGAACTAGCTGGACGATGTATGGTGCATCAGCTTTCGCTCCATATTTTGATCATTAAAATTCTGCAACAAAATGTCATCCCATCCATCTAGTTATGAGTTCCTCTCCCTACTTCACCCATGACGATCTTAAGCGGAAGATGAATGAGCCGAAGGTGCGTAAAAGGGACAGGAGAATGGGTGCGCGTTGATATATTAAAGTTTTCGCTTTTCGCTTCACCCTGTCATCTTTAACGTCGTGGAAGGGAATTTGACTTTTACCTTTTACTTTCGCGAGTTTCGGTCTCGTTTCAGTGGTTGTGTCGCCGGTGTTTAACTCTCTTTCATCCGCAAGGTTTTACTTTTATTTGTTTCCGCCATGCGTACGAAGATTCCGCCGGTGATTGTCGTCCGAGATCTCTGTTTGTGGATCGCTGTATATTCCGGCCATAAATTAGATCTCATTTGCACACACTCCACCTTTATAGGGCGTGTTGCTTTTGTGGTGGCGTTTTCTTTGGGTCGGTTTCTTGAACGGTCTCCAAAATGCACCTTTCACTGCAACGCTTGTAAGATGTTGGCCTGAAAGAGAATTATTGCTGGTGTAAAAGCGTTTATGATTATTGAAGTAGTAGCTGGTCAGATTTTCTATAAGATATTGGTAAGGTAAAATCACTGTCTAGGAATCTCTCTTCTTTCTCGGGTAAAATCCCGATTATCCTCCTAGACTATCAACCATCATAGTTGGATATTGTCAGTCCCCACACTATGGGGGGAAAATGCCCAGATGGGATTTGAACCTCGGTCCTGCCGTGCTAAGACCGGCGCCGCTGTCGCATATACCACCGAGCCGTCGTCACCGATTATCGCTTATTCGGCACGAAATCAGTTCGGGAAATTCCTCCCATTAAGCCTACAGTAAATATCTGCTTCTGTAATTATGTTTATATCGTTAACGTGCCACGAACTAT
Source organism: Anopheles stephensi (assembly GCF_013141755.1). Classification (NCBI taxonomy): domain Eukaryota; kingdom Metazoa; phylum Arthropoda; class Insecta; order Diptera; family Culicidae; genus Anopheles; species Anopheles stephensi. Next base: position 55,197,890 of record NC_050202.1, read on the forward strand.
GATGATTCAATACTTCCATATGCAGTGGCACGCAGCTGTGTCTGGTATGATAACGATAAAGCAAGTATCGTCAGTTAGACTGTGCGGCATTCGGCGCAGTCGGCAAAGGAATAGTTAAGAAGCAAGCGAAGTGATTTGTTTTTGCTCTGTCGTGACGCTGGTGCCTGAGCTATTTGCACATTCTCTAGATGAAAGCGTAAACATTCAGCATTTATCTTTTCTTTGATTTCAACTTATTTTTTCCTTCACTTTTTGCCCTCTTTGATGTTGATGTACAGTACTTTGTACACAGGCCTTTATTTCACGTCCACTTCTGATATGTATTATCACTATGTAAACGGGAGATGGGAAAAAAGAACAACTTCCAAGCGAGCCCACAACATGGACTCTGTAAGTTGTGATTAATTTTTCTTCATTTGATTTAGTATGTGCTGTCGTCTGTTTGGTTGGGGTGCCGTTTGCAGCATATCACGCAAACAGTCTTTTCTTGCGAACCGCACAATGACTCATTACGATGATGTTGAATCTGCTTAACGAGCAGCTCAATAATGAGTGCCAACTGGCTTCTCTCCCGTGTGCTGGCTGGCAGAATAAATGTTTGACTTTGTACAAGCTCAACACAGAACCGAGGTCCGTATGATGTGTACGACTGCTGCTGCTGCTGCTGCTCGCGTTCATAATTAAACTTTGGCTCAATGTTTGCATTTCCTGCCCTCCACGCGTGGTGTACAACTTCAATCCACGTCGAGAACAAGGAGTTCCTTATTTTTGGCGCATCGGCGTGTGGCGAAGAACGCGGGAGTTCCAATTCAATGCAATGTAATTATAAATATTTCACCAGCATGCTTCGCCACTATCAACGTGTTTGGAGAGCGAGCCAGACCTCCACTGCAGCATCCAACCAGCATTACTGGATGAGATGTTTGCGCTGGCCTCCCCACCCCACAGGTGGTGGAGTTCGTTAAGGGTGAAGGTAGTATAACGCTTGACATCTCTTTGATTCGCCATCCTTAGCTCGATGTTCTTAGCACTGCTTTACACTGCACCAGGAGCTGAAGTTGATCTGCTGAGCACCTTTTTAAGCCTTCCCACCCTGCCTTTACACTGAGCGAAACCCTATCACAGGCAGCAGTGTTGTGGAGCGTAGAATTCCGGAGCGTGTATCGAATTACCATACCGACGACAGTTAGCGGCGAGCGAAATAATGGCACAGTTTTTTCTTCTCCCGACGCTGTACACCGGAGGGCATGTGCAAGATGTGGAGTTTGCTTTGGTTTTAAAATTCAGGGCACGCAGCCACACCACTACCGCAACCAGGAGTAGTCCTCTCACTTGCCGGGCACACCACGGACACATGCCGGCGCATGAGGGAGAAATACCGGGCAACCGGGTTATGAATCTTTTGTGTGTCGCATTAAAGTGTGGAGATGTTTTTCGGGGGGGGAGAGGGGGGGGGGGTCGGAAGACCCAAGACGGTTGGGACTCGGTGTAGCTCTTTTGTTTTTTACGCTCGTTGTAAAGGGTGGAAAGTGTCATCGAAAGTTTGCCGGGAAAACAGTGTTGCCGTGATGCTTTTAAAAGCCTGCCGCGCCCCGGTGCTGCTGCCGTTGCCATTTCGTTCTACGCAAAGGGAAAACTTTATTGAAGTCAATAAACTGGGCCATAGTTCGCATCGTGGGCTGCTGCCTGAGATATTGAAACAGTCCAGAACCATTTTATGCCGGCATGATGATAAGTGTTCTTCTGGGGTTCTCTTTTCGATGGCTCCGGTTGGCATTAAACTAGCTCACTGGTGTTTCCTATCACCATTGGAGGCTATTGCAGAGTTCTGAGCCTTGTTCTGTTTGTTTTTTTCTTTGGAAGAATTGATATTATTAAATTCTTCTATTCTTTTAAAAAGTTTTTATTCACATATTTTCAATACTTAAATTTTGTTTTAATTTAAAATAAATATAAATATGTAAGAATGGTGCAACTTTAGGGAGAAGAAACCCTCTCCACACTCTGGTACAGAACTGTTGTTGTACAGCGTGTTCCGACACAAATCGTGACGCGAAGATTACGAGACAAGAAAAGCGAGGAAACGCCACCTCGAATATGGGCCAGTACTGTAACCATTCTTCCGAAATGGGCCTTGCGTTGGAATGGCGGCCCTTTAAAAGCAACGACCTAAATGGAGTGCATATGATGGTTCAAAGGGTCATGTACTTAGCAAGTGGCGTGCATCCAGCTAACGTTACGTAGAGTGACGGCTGAACAAAGTGACTCTCGACTACCAGAAGTGATGTAGGCGTCATCTAGGGGAAAGCAATTGCCAAAACAACCGCGTTCGTAAATGGTCTCGGTCTATTTAACGGGCGTACGAAATTAATAAAGTGGGTGTCAATTTATCTATTTTTTTGTGTATTATAAAAAAATTTCTTTACATAAAGAATTAGTTTGATAATTACTTTTGAAAACCGCAAGGCAGACTGTCACAGTAACGGATGAAATGAAGTCAAGGAAGCGAGTAATCTCAGACCAAGACCTCTGGAGGTTTTTGGTCTCATAAAAGTAGAGTTGGCAGTTCATTAGCTGACCTTCCCCATGTCTCAAACCCGTTCATTAGCTCACTTTACAAATGATTAATCTATTTTCTATTGTATTTTTAATCTTGAAACTCGCTCAACGCCGGCAATGAGTAAACACGATAAAAAAAGCTAATTGACCGATATAAGCTTCCTTTTCCAAAATGACATCTTCCGTTTGGTGGACCAAACTTCAAGCAAGCTTACCTCAGTTCGGTTAGTTGAAACAGAGCGTGAAACGCAAGTTCAGCAGTAGTTGCGTACTATAACGTCACGTTGCTTCGGTATTCGCCCGACACGCCATAACCATTGCTGATGGCACACTTTTAAAGCACCCTCCCAACCCAAACCAAACTCCCCGGTCCGGTTCACCTTCGCGGGTGTATTACTATCACTCGTCTTCGGTGACCAGGTGATATCTTAAAAAAAATTGTACACCAGAAGGGACAACACCATTCGCAGACAATGACTACTTTTGTTGTGTATGCTAGGCTACAGTCCGGCTTACACACCCTGTGTCAATTGTGGATGTGATACGTACCACTGAACATCGTGTACCACCGCGCTGCGTGGCAATCGGAGGACAAAACAATCGGACCCAGCGAATCTGAAACACCGCGTGAACAAATCAAACCATCAGCAGACGTGTATGTGTGGAAAAGAGCGACGAAACTCGCTATCTAAAAAAACTATGGTCTGTAAATGTAGGAAAAAGTCCTACCGTAAATAAATAACATGTACATGTTCTGCTCGCAAACGTGTCTCATGCAGAGGAGGAGGGAACATGGGTAAAAATAGTCCCCGGTCACATGTGGTGCGTTTGTCGTGGCCGGACGGAAGCAAGCCGTTGACCAACGGTGCAGTGGTAGAGAGAAAGCTGCGTACGTCATGGCGATAGATTGGCTAGTCAGAAAATTACATTCACTTCACACGGGCCCTCAGTGTCTCGGTGCCGATAGCAATCGTAAAGGAGCCGAGAATTAAGATAACTTTTTTGTTTGCCTTGGTCACACACATTTTTCACTCACACGGCGCACAATATCACGATTGGTGTGAAAATCGTGCAGAAGCCTTAATCAACTGCCTTCCAATGTTTTTCTTGGGATGTTTAGTGTCTTAGAAAAAAATAGAAAAAGTTTGACTTTTTTTCGCAAACCGCCATCTTTCTACCCCAATTTTACATGTCAACATGCGTATTGTTGCTGGTGTTGTTTATCAATAACAAAACAACATGTGTGTGTGTTGTTCTCCTTTACTGTCTGTTAGGTGCTCCCAATTGTTGGTTTTCATGTACTTTCCTTGGTAGCAAAATGTTTATTTAATTTTTTTTTCTATGCATACGGAGCTGTAAGATTTAGTTCGTTCCACTGGTTTGTAAATATGTGATCGCGTAAGAAAAATGTTCAATAAATAGGAAACAGGCATCACACCCTCCTCATCAAGCTTAAAACCGATCAGGAAGGATAGAAATAGAAACGTTTGTGTTCTCTCTCATGAAACGTATAACCCAGTTCATCTGCAGTACGGAACAATATTCCATCAAGGTTTAGTATTTTTCATTAGGAATAAACATCTGACGACGTCCTACCCTTTCTACTTGTGTCCACTGTTTTCGTTTCCTTTCCTGTACACGATTTGATTTTATGTACTACAAAGTAACAAACAAATTTCCTGCCGAGGTCGGCTGTCAGTCGCACAGTCAATCAAACTGGAGCAAGAGACAATAAAGAGCATGAAGCATAGAATGCAGCGCGTATATCAAGGTGCCATTTTTGTTTGTCGGGCTCGGGCGGTATGTAAGTCAGTTGTTTGGATTATCTTTTACTTTGGTTTTTTTGTCCGAAAGATAACCCTTCATTGGACGTATGGCTCGAAAAAAATATGCAAGCTATTATTGGATGATAAACCATAGCATTTATCGGTGTGCGCAATCACACCGCCGGGTTTGAGTTCAACTCTCGACGAGATTTATACTCTTAAACGCAGGTGAATAAATTATTGTATAGGTAAATGTACCCAGAAATAAGCAATCTATTTATTGGCATTCAAATATTCAAAACAGAATTTTAAATACTAATTTTCAGGAAAATATTTATAACGTATGAGTGACCGTTCTCCTGTCTATAACATTAGGCAGAAAAATACAGAAAATCGCATCTATCTGCGGCTTGTGTTTACAGATTCAAGCAATTTATTGCGCTTTATTACAAGTATTTGAAATCCTTTCCACGAATCCATACAACCTACAGACCCTTATAAGTTGTCTGCAAACTCTGCTCCTCTCTGAAGTACGCCCTTAATATCAGTACTGAACTCAACCGGTAGTATAAAATCTCTGCTAATTCGCAAATATTTTTCTGTTCCCCTCACCCATAAAATCATTTTGCATAGTAGCAGTAGGATGCAATTTCAGCTAGCTACTAGTGCTTGGCTACGGGATGCATCTCAATTGATACCGCGCTCCCGGCAACCTCGCTCGTTGTGCACCATCCATCCCGTTCTCGCGCTGCCATCGTGTTGACCACTTTCGCTTTTGATGCGCCCCATTTAACTTGCACTTGGACATGGTGCGCCGCGCGCTTGGGCGAGAGTGTGTGGATTCGTTAGCACACGAAGTGTGTACCGTTTGCTCAGTGCAACTTCCTGCGGTTTCCTAATCGGCTTGGCAAAGGTGTGCTCGTTTGCTGCTGATGGTGCAGAAGATTTCCAACTTCTCGTTTGATATTACGATTTAAATACACCGGCAAAAAAAAAATCGAAGCATTCAGTAGTAGATTCGAAGTAAAAGACTCTATTTGGCAGCGTACAGTATACGGTCGCGAAAAGGGGCTTTCCTGAAAGGTGAAGTAAACGAACTCATCAGTCATGGTCGTGGCTGCTATCGGTCGAAGCCTTCATTCATGCGGCGATGGTTCCGTCGGTGAAACTCTTCCACAAAGTTAAATGGCCTTCCATTAATCCCTGCAAGATAAAACGACGGTAGCAAGACTTGAATTACGTTTGATAAAACCATTTCCTAGGAAATGCTCGCTTGAATCCCGATCAAAGGCAATGTTCTAAATGCTCATTAAAATTTTCCGTTCTTTCGTGTCAGCCACATAACAAGCGTATCGTAACTGCAAGGTACTACCGACAAATCAAAACCCTGAAGTATGACCCTTCACTTTGGTTCGTTCTGTAAATATAAGAGACTCTATACTGCAGTGATTTTGCCACACAATATAAACCTTATCAAATTCTGTGTTCCATCTTATGCATGTAACGTCCAAGATATGGAAGAGAGGGTTTCTTCTCATGCCTGCTTGCGTGACTGCGTTTGCCCATCCATCCGTTAACTTTGGACGTCGTGCCGATATGCATGACGATCGTCAACGGGAATTGCATCGGGGGGAGGTTTTTTTTGTCATCCACTTCAAAAGGCACGATTCATAAAGCAAAATAAATAAACTCTCGTACCGTGCGCTGGCGAACGCTAACGAAATTTGTGTTCGATCGAATGCTCATCACAGCGCGTGCAAGGGTTGAAGGTTTGGGTCATAATGGCAGGGGGGGGGGGGGGCCTGATGCAGTCATCGAGACATAAGTGTGCGTTAAAGATGGTCGTTGGTGCATTTTGGCACACAGTCAATTTATTGGAGTTAAATGTTTGCAAATCGTTTTTTTTTTTATCTTGTGCAAATATTAGTTTCAGCTTCGATGTGTATGATTACTTAAAGTTTCCTTTCTATGTAAAGCTTCGCCCTTGCTTTTGATATGCGATTAATCGTTTTATTATTTGTTTTTTAGTACGTGTCAGAATTTATAATTTCTTCTTTTCACTTGAAAGATTTTTACTTTTATGAATTTATTTATTTATTTTAATTAAAAAAATATTACTTCAGCTTTGACGTACCATAGCAGATATAACGTTAACTCCCGATAAGACGAACCAATTCTCTTCTTCAATAAAAACTTCAAAACATATCACCATATAACGCTATTGCACTATTGTTTGCTTCCTCCATATTAGCCGTTTTGCTTGCCATCGCGAAACATTAATTAATTGAATCTTTCTCAATCAACGTTTGCCTGTAACACGGCCATGCTTCGAACACTGCAGTCTGTGTTGTCTGTGCTATTCGTGGGAAATAGGGGAGAATTTATGAGCGAAATGTTGCCAGTGTCCACGTATGCACTAACCCCCCGCAGAGGTTCAACTGATTGTTTGAATCGGATTAGCATCGTGCATCGTGTGGTCCGCATATCGGGCTGCGCAGTTAGCAGTTAACTCTTGCTAACCCTGCAAACCCACTGTTTCTTTCTTCTTTTGCCTACCCGTTGTATACGTTGAGTGAGGCCAGTAAACAAGCTCTGAAGGTCACTGTGACCCGAATCCAAAATAATAATTTCTCCGGATGCAAATTGCTTCCCCCCCGCTGCTGACGGTGGTGGTTCATCCCGGGGGATGAAGACCGATTTCAGATTGCGGATGCACCGCTGGCCAACGCGTACTGATCAGTTCTGCTTGTTCCTTTCCCCTATCAACAGCGAAAGCGAACTACACGGCGCAGGAAAAGCCGCATCACATCGACCTGGACGTTGGTGACACGGTGGTGATCGAGCAGGAGTCCTACCATTGGTACTACGGGCAGAACAGCAGCACGGGTGCGTTGGGCATCTTTCCGAAGGTGTACGTGCATCCGGTTGATAGCAAAACGTCGCGCGATGGTGATCTCGTGATACGGCGTAGCGAAATCGTCGAGGAGATCACGACAGTGTTGAGGGAATGGCAGTATCTCTACCGCCGGCTCTACCTATCGACGCATCCGTCCTTCAAGCTGGTGCAGAGTAAGATGCTCGAGCTGATAAGGTTACGGTCGCAGCTACTCTCCGGCAACCTGCCAGTCGACGAGATGAAGAACATCAAGCTTAAGGCGACCAGCGAAATCGACACGGGCAATAAGATCCTGAACTTGGACATGGTGGTGCGGGACGATGGTGGTAATATCGTTGATATCGATCGCACCTCCACCACCCAGCTGTACGAGCATCACCTGAACGCGGTCGATCGGATCAAGCGGGCCAACACGTCGAACAGCAAGAACCGCAATCTGGATATTATAAATCGTCACTCGCACAACCTGCTACTGTCGGTGCACAATTTCGTGTGTAGATTAAGTGAGGATACGGAAATTATGTTCACACTGTACGATGGTGATGAGATGCGGGCCATCACGGAAAACTATGTGGTCAAGTGGAGCCGCCAGGGTATGGCCGCGGATCTGGATCAGTTCAACAACATTAAGGTGCTGTTTACGGATCTTTCGGGCAACGATTTGAGCCGGAACAAAATATACCTAGTGGCGTACGTCGTGCGGATCGGTGCGATGGACGGGAAGGATACGGATCTGCGCCGTAGCAGTATGGCCAACTCCACGGGCAGTGGAAGCTACAAAACGCACCGAAATCATTTAAACTCTCAGCTAAGCACTCCATCCTCACCTGGACCGGGTGGTGGAAGTGCTGGTGGTGGGCAGTCCAGCTCGGGAACACCATCGATCGGATCCAGCGTTTCATCGAATGCGGGCAATGAGTTCCATATGCGTCGTCCGTTCGGTGTAGCAACGTTAGATTTACAGCCGATAATTAAACGGTCGGAAGATTTCAAGAGCGATACGCAGCTCAAAATGCCGTTCATTGCTTGCGAAAAGGAACCGCTAGAAACGACCCTGCGCAAGCTGATAACCAACAAAGATCTTGGCGAAAAGAGTGATGCGGCCATCTGGATCAGTGTGGACATACTGTTCGGTGACATCAAGCAGGTGCGGGACGAGTATCCCCATCTCGTCCTGGGCAATGTGGCGTTCGCCCGCAAGATGGGCTTCCCTGAAGTGATCTTTCCGGGTGACGTGCGGAACGATCTCTACCTCACGCTGGTGTCGGGGGAGTTTTCCAAGGGCTCGAAAAGCAGCGACAAAAACATCGAGGTGACGGCGTACGTGTGCAACAAGAACGGGGTAGCGATCCCGGGCGTCATCAGCTACGGTGGTGGCGGAAATGCACTGAACGAGTACAAATCCGTCATCTACTACCACGAGGATCGGCCAAAGTGGGGCGAAACGTTCAAGATCGACGTGCCGATCGAGGAGTTTAAGCAGTGCCATTTGCGGTTCACCTTCAAGCACCGCAGCTCGAACGAGGCGAAGGATCGTTCGGAGAAACCGTTCGGGCTGTCGTACGTACGGTTGATGAACGATGACGGCACCACGCTACAGCACAAGCGCCACACGCTGCTGGTGTACAAGATAGATCACAAAAAGTATGACGACGAGACGCAGTTTAACTACTTACATTTGCCATCGCTCACGGACGAACTGCCCAACGGCAGCTCCAAACCGTCCATTAGCGGATTCAGTCTCGCATCCAAGGACAGTTTCATCATCGAAACGAACCTGTGCAGCACGAAGCTGACACAGAACGTTGACATTCTTGGGCTGCTGAATTGGTCGTCTAGGAAGGAAAAGATGGAAGAATCGCTGAACGCGCTAATGAACGTACGGTGCGAGGAGGTGGTCAAGTTCCTGCAAGATATTCTGGACGCTCTCTTCAACATACTGGTGTCGAACGATGACCCGGCGAAGTACGATAATTTGGTGTTCAAGTGTCTGCTTCGATTGATCGAGATCGTGTACGATCTGAAGTACCAACACTTCCAATCGGTGCTCGATCTGTACATAAACGAAAGCTTCTCCGCGACATTGGCTTACGAGTAAGTGTGATCATTGCTATTCCCTTTGCTACGCTAAACCTAATCGAACTTTCTGCTACCTCTACTCCAGAAAACTAATCAACGTTGTGCAAACGCACATCCGGAATGCCATCAACAACATTTCAAAGGATCGTGCCATGGCAAACATCTACACGGTGAACGAAAATGACGAGGCGCTCTACCGCACCACAAAGTACCTGCAGTACATCATGAAGTTCATCATCCGCTCGCGGTTACTGTTTGCCGACTTGAACCAGGACAAGGACCGGGACCTGTTCGTAGCCGGGCTCGAGGAGCTGCTCGAATCGTTCTCCGAGCTGATCAAGTACCAGAACGATCTGCTAAAATCGCAGGGAGCTCTGCTGAAGTATCTCCACATCATTGCATCGGACCTGATGCAGGTGTACGATCCGGTCAAGCTGAGCCAGAAAATCGTGGACATCATCACGAACGTACCGACCGGCCGGCTAAACCAATCGAAGATGACCTGCATCAAGGATGTGGTCGACTCGAAGCTGTTCAAGCTACCCAAATGCCGTGCAATTCTGCTGCCCGTATTCTGTCGGCAGATTAAGGATAAGCTCGAGAGCAAGGAAGAGGTACGTGTAGTAGCTTTCTAATCGCCTGCCTAACTTCTTCTATCGGAGTTAACGCACTGTGCTCGTTTTTGTTTTTTGTTTGTTCTTGTTTGTGTGATATGTTTTCATCTATGCATGCAATACGTATGACCTTTGTATGTACGTCTGCTTCCGTGTGCCTGCTGTCCATCCTGTTTTCGTCACCTATCTTACTTTCTCTGTGTGTTTGTGTGCCATTTTGTGTGTTGCCTGACGTTTGTTTTACTTGCCTACTGCCTGCACTTATCTCACCTGTAAACGGTAGTTACGAAAGCACCCTCCACCAGGAACGTACACACCCGGTGGACAACAGCGTAACAGAGCTATATGCACCGTCTCTGCTTGTGCGGTGCTGAACATCATCCACTCTGACACTTCGTTTATCATGTCTATGCGTTTCTGTTTGCGATCAAACGAAGCATGAGCCCTTTTTCCATCACCAATCACCATCTTCACGTGTCCTTTCTAAGCATTGTGTGTGTGTGTGTTGTTGTATCTGTATCTGTCATTTCGCACGAAGTACTTTCACCTCAACTCTTCCTGCACCAATTGACGCACGTGCGCGAGGATGAGTTGCAGACACCTCACATCTCACAGTACACCACCCATCACGGTGAGCAGTGAACGAAACCAGCAGAAAAATGCCTGAAGCTCATCAATCATCACCGTCCCGCCGCTGTCGAATATAGTTTTGTACGTATCACCAGAACTATTCCTTATCTATCGCTCCTATTTCCATTATCCTCCCACCATCCATCATGATTTCCCTCAAATAGACTCACTTTCCTTAACTTAGTTTATCATTATCACGATGCCATTGTGGTCTCATACATGTATAGCTAATCGGAACTCTTTCCAATTTCCATCACGTAACGTTGCAATCATTTCAATGTCAAAAAACGTCATCAATTTCGTCCAAAGTATACCTCACAAAACATTTTATTTCTTTTGTAAAATATAAATTTATACATTTCTGTATTAACATCAGCCTAGCTAATAACCTCATCGCTCGTACTAGAGCTCCATTCATTCTGTCCATTGGTGCATTGGTGCATCCATTCCACACCCTTCATACACATACACACCTGTTAAACGCCGTTTCGGGAATGAATGTTTAGTTCGGTATCTAGGGTACTTACACTACTATTGTAGCGATACGTGTTTTGATGCTCAATACTACCGATGAGAGTTTAACAAAGTTGTATTTTCTTTTTCTTTTTTCCTTCCCCCCCCCCCCCCTCGTCACCCTTACTGGCATTCCCCATAACTCATCCCGATCCTTATCCTTGTCGTTGTCGGGGACACACAACACTTCACCCCCACAATCAAAACTGTGTACCACCCAAAAACCTTCAATAACCATCGAAATGTCGAATAAAACTACACTTACACCCAAATCAATTCATCATCCATCATCCTGGTGGTTGGAAACTGAAACAAACCAAACCAAACAAACACTTACACTTCCTATGCATATAATGTGACGGATCTGCCAAATCAAATGAATGGGAATTTTCTTTTTTTGTTTTTGAATCCTTTTTTACTTCGTTTTAATTAATCTACATTGTTACTTTTTTTGCTATTTTTAAATATTTTAAATTATTTTCCTTTTTTGTGTGGAATATCTCTATACTACTGTGAATCATTTGGTACTTTTTAAACTATTTTTTCGGAAAAAAAATTAAAACTTGTCTGTCCGCATACATAATTATCCTTCACAAAAACGACATGGCAAAAAAACACAACACAATACCACAAAAACCACCCAAAAACCACCCAAAAACCAAAACCCTTTCGGTACCACCCTGTTGTGTCCTGGCACGACCGCATAAATTGGATCCTTTCCCTCTCTCTCTCACACACACTGTACCACGGGTTTTGTGATGATGGCAATGATGAATGGTGATTTATGGTAAAATGATGATGATGATGGTTGATGTGGTTCTATTTACGTGTGTGATGGTGGTGCAATGATGATGGTGATGATGATGATGATGGTGCGCTTTTATCACGCAACGGCACAGGGTGACTTTATGTTCGACATACGGCAGCAGGAGAAAAATCTTAACAAAGCAGCTAGAGTGCTTGGGGAAAGCAAATCCCAGCTTCACACGCGCGAAACCACCGCTAAGACGAAGGTATTATTTACTCTACTATCTGCCAAACTTTGTGCTCTCTCTCTGATGATGATGATGATGCTGATGATTTAAAAATTTTATCGATATAGTGCTTAAACTGTTTACTTAATACAACATTTTTATACGATCCTTATTTAAATTTTGTAAGTGTATGCGCGAGTGCTGTAACGGACAGTAGCGTATTGTACTCAGTACTTAAAAATCTGGTTATTCTTTTAGCATATGGTTTCCTGTGTGCAATATACTACCACCGCAATAAGCTCAACACTTTTTTGTAACGCTTGACACGTTTGAGTGTGAAATGTTTTCCGTTTTCGTTTTTCCTTTTGCAGAGTGTGATTCTATTGTTTCGATTTCGATTGAAGTTTTGTGAGGGAACTCATCAAACAGTTTTTATTTTCAATTCGCTAACCTTCCTTCATTGTCTTTCATCTTTTCCATCGTGCGTGTGTTTTTTTGTTAAATGAACCTTATCACTAGGTGGCCGAATGTGTGAATATCATGAACAACATGCTGGAGCTGCTATTCCAGAGCGAGGAAGACATTGGCCCGGTGGAGAATGATATCCGGGACATTATGTTGATCCTGCTGCGTACGGTGATCCAGAGCTCGATCGCTATGGACCGTAGCAATCCGCTCGTGGGCAATCTGGTGGCCATCATGCTCGGGATCTTCCGCAGCATGACCGAATCGCACTACCAGTGCTATGTGCGCAGTTTCCTCACGAGCTACGACCTGCTGGACTTCCTCACCGAGATACTGCTCGTGTTCCAGGAGCTGGTCTCGAAGCCGGTCTTCCCGATGGACTGGCTGGACATGATCATGCACCAGAACATGGTGATCCTTGGCAGCTTGCGACACTTTGCCGCCATCATAATGGACCAGTTTTTCAGCCCGTTCGAGAAGCAGGTCTGGTCGAACTACTTCCAATGCTCGATCACGTTCCTTACGCAGCCGGCCCTGCAGCTGAATCTGTTCAGCAAAACGAAGCAATCGGTCATCCGCAGCAACTATCGTGACATCCGGCGGGAAACGGTATTCGAGATACGGAAGATGTGGTTCAACCTGGGCGAGCACAAGATCATGTTCGTGCCGCGCCTTGTCGGGCCGATCCTGGAGATGAGCATGATACCGGAGGAAGATCTGCGCCGGGCAACGATACCGATCTTTTTCGACATGATGCAGTGCGAGTATTACAGCTCGAAGTATGCGATGGAGAGCTACGGCGATACGAAGCGCAACACGGCCCATATAAAGGGGAATTTCAATGACTTTGAGAAGGAGATCATCGAAAAGCTCGATCACTACATCGAGGGTGGGTACGGCGATACGGAGTACAAGGATCTTTTTTACGAGATCATGCACGAATCGTGCAGCAATCATAGTACGCTGCAAACGTACGGTGTGCAGTGCGTGCAGATACTGACCCGGCTAATGGAGAAGTTGCTCGAGTACCGGTGTTTGATACACGACGAAAGTAAGGAGAACCGGATGGCGTGCACGGTGAGCCTGTTGCAGTTCTACTCGGACGTAAACCGGAAGGAGATGTACATCCGGTACGTGGACAAGCTGTATGAGCTGCACATGGAGTTTGACAACTTCACGGAGGCGGCCTACACGCTGAAGCTGCACAGCAATGAGCTGAACTGGGACGAAACACCGTTGTCGCTGTTGCTGAAATCGAAACGCCACTATTCCTGCCCAACGCACCGAACGCTCAAGGAGCAGCTGTACCGCAGCATGATCGATCTGTTCGACAAGGGCAAAATGTGGGAGTGTGCGCTCGATCTGTGCAAGGAGTTGGCGCAACAGTACGAGAACGAGGTGTACGATTATCTCAGTCTAAGTGAACTGTGCAAAAAAATGTCACACTTTTACGAAAGCATACTACGAACGACACGGTACGAGTCGATCTACTACCGCGTCACGTTCTACGGAACCGGATTCCCGGAGTTTCTGCGCAACAAAGAGTTTGTGTATCGGGGCAACGAGTACGAGGATGCAGGATCGTTCAATATGCGCATACTGAGCCAACATCCGCGGGCTGAGCTGCTGACCACGCTTACACCCGGTCCGGAAATACTGGAGTGCGACGGGCAGTTCATACAGATCGTGAAGGTCGATCCGGTAAGCCGGGATATACGGTTCGGTGGCAAAAACACACAAACGATCGCTGCCAACATAGTGAAGTTTTACAAATCGAACAACGTGAGCGAGTTCCAGTTTTCTCGTCCGATACGAGACAGTGGAGCAAGCGGAGATGATATCGCCGGTACCTCGTACGAGCGTACCATCATGCGGACGACGGATCCATTGCCGGGGATACTAAGATGGTTCCCGGTGAAATCGTCTGAAACCATCATGGTGAGTTTGGGGGAAAAGTTTGCCTCACCACATCAAACGCTAGGTACTCATAGAATCTGTCTCTCTCTCGTCCTCTACAGATATCCCCAATTGAGATGGCTATCGAAACGGTGGATGCAAAGAACCGTGCCATCCGGGAGCTGGTGCTGGAGCATCAGAACGATCCGCGGATACCGGTCCACTCGCTGAGCGCCGTCATCAAGGGTGTAGTAGATGCCGCAATCAACGGTGGACTTCCAATCTACGAGGAAGCATTCCTAACGCCAGGCTACCTAGAGCGACACCCCGGTGACGATCATCTGGTAGCGCGGCTTAAAGACCTTATCGCGTCCCAGATCCCACTGCTCGAGGTAGCGCTGCTGCTGCACAAGATGAAAACACCCGCCATTTTGCTCCCGTTCCACGATCAGCTGGAGAAGTGCTTCGCCACGATTCAGGCGAACGTGGAGGCAAAGTACGGTAAGCGGGTGACCGATATTAAGATCGACCGAGATGCGGAGGTGACGCTGCGTCGGCACATTTCCGCCACCCAGCCGCAAATCAGCATGGATTCAAGTCGCCTGTCGGAAACGAGCATAGGATCGTCCGAGTAAGTATCGCGTAGTGTGCCATGATCCAGGTGCCCGAAATCATTTCAAATCGAACGTATCCCATTCTTTCCTTGCAGTAGCGGAATCTCGAAGAACCAAAACAGTCGTCCAACGACGACCAGTTCCGGCGGGTTCAAAAACACTATCGCCAACTTGGCCAACTTCAATACGGTCAACTTAGCAAGGTAAGAAACGGACCGCGCTCGGGGACAACGGTTCAACGCACGATAGCTTGCTCCCCAAATGCTCCTCAATATCCGTGCAAAATTATTATCCAAACGAGGGACGGCCCGAATTGACCCAAACGAGCAGGTTAGAGATGTAAGAGTGTAAAGAAGCAAGGAAAGTACCTTAACCATCATCTCCACCATCAGAGTATGTGCTAGTGTCCTGCGTCGTTCCGGTTGGGGTCAATTCGCTGAATGCTGTCGTGTCGTGGTGTTTTTAAACAAAATGTGTATCTTCATTGAAGTGTTTTTTTGTTTCTTCCCTTTTTTTTATCCCCGACAACCACACAACCACCCAAACTATCCTTCGCCGACGTTTACCGCTCGATTGACGATTATCGCATGCACTGCATAAACAACCCAAAATTATGTAAATCCTCACTCATGTCGATCAGTGACTTCTTCGAGTTCGATCGCATAAGTTTGTCCAGTTTTACGGCAAATGGGTCCGGCGGAAAATTAATTTCTAACCTGTCTACCAAGATTGGCACCAAACTGCGACAGTTCGTATAAAAAATTTGCCTACATTTCCTTTACATTTTGGCTTGTGTTTCCATTGTGTGGCAAAACAAAAGCAGCCTACCGGATTCATGTATCTTACACGCACACACACACTAACAGAAACCATAGAAAAGTGGCTGGTTCCTTTAGAGCAGGTTTGCCATATTGTTTGTTTCTATGTCAGATTGATGCGAAATCTGAACAGAACCCTGAGGCTAGTATGTAGACGTCCAAGGAAAATTCCCGGAGAAAGGAGCTGTGATGGAAGGATTTTGCTATGCATTGCCCACCTCAAGTTCTGTCCGATGTAGAAAGTTGCCAATAGCTTATCTAATTCCATTTCCATTCCATTTCCAATTCCATTCGGTGAGAAATTACAGATTAATTAAAAAATCAGATCAAACATATATTTTTAATTGACTTCAAGCAAGCAAAAGTCGTCAAGAGTTCCTATACTCGTACTGAATATAGAATTCTGGCTGGGTATCTCTGGCTAAGCGATGAAAAGTCTCCAATCGTTCTCAGGTATCTCCAAATATCCGATACAGTCGTTGAAAAATATTTTGAGTTCAAAGTATTTTTTTGATTAATTTACCTTGAAGACAAAAGATAACCGAGTTAGGATTTCTGATTACTTCAGCACAACTCTTAGGCATTACACGACCTCGAGAGGTTTCGGCCAGCCATTTCTGGCATTCTTTGATTTAATTTTACCCGTAGTAAAGTAAGTAAGCCCAACGTACAGGGGAGGTGGTGGTCTGAATGGGATTTGAACCCAGGTCCTGCCGTTGGAAAGACTGGTGCCGTTATCGCCTTGGCCACCGGACTTCCCTTGAAGACCTCTAACAGACCTCTTTTTGTCAAATACATAGAACTTTTTAGACGTAAAGGAAAACCTTTAAAACAAGTAGAATTGTAAAAAGCCGAAGCTCAGTTTTTAGTGTTTGACAATCTGGTATAGAATACTTTAAAACAATATGGCACTTCTGCGCTAAAGCAATCGAACACTCACACAGGACATTCTAGGACAGTGCAATTGTACACTTGAAACACCCATTGAAGCATAATGCCATTATTGTGTACGTGTGTGTGTGTGTGGTTTGTCGCTTTCGAATACATTTATGATCGACTTACGTTTTCTTGTGTTTCTTTTTACCCATCACATTTGGATGCAACAATTTTGAAAGATCGCTGCTAGTACTTTCTGGTGATCTCTAGTAGCTCGCAAAATATGCGCTTGCTCTCTCGAGAGCACACGCGGCACTCGGTGGTGTAGTTTTAGGTAGGAAGGATCTTTGAAGAAATTAGCAATGAACGGTACACACACTGCAAGAGAGAGAGAGAGGGCGAGGGAAAGAGACTTGATCAATAATAGTGGATCATCATGCGGCACTATGGGGCAAACATAACCGCATCTCGGCAGAATCTCTCGCAGGCTGACGGTGTGGTGAAAATTGGTTCGCTGTGAGTTCGTGTGCCGACTGTGTTCGTGTGTGTTTGTGTGCACTTCGTTCTAGTGTTCCTGTTACTATGTCTTTCCTCGGTTGTGTGATGCTCCTTGCAGTCACCCACTGTGCTACATTCCTTTGTGCGAGAAGGACTACAGTGTACTGACGTACTTCGTACAAGCACACCCCCTCCCGAGACGTCGTGGGTGCCCTAATCTGGTTTTGTTTCTCAACCTTTCACCACGCTCTATACGCTAACTTCGCTGCCGTCAACAAACTCCGGACGATTTGTACAACGGCAGCCATATAGTGCCTGGCTTTTCTAGCAACGCTAAGATATGCACCGAATACCACTGTCCCTGCCATAACTATACGAGGCCTTGTTTTCTAGAAGAAAAAAAAACAAAACTTGAGGACAAATAGATGAAAATGGTTTTCTACGAAGTTATACAAAATTATACAGGGTTTTTTACGAATTAAACTTATTTTAAAACTAGTTCAAAGATACATATTTTTCCTTCTAAGTTATATGTAACATTATGGAAAAATCATGGCTAAGGAGTAGAATGGACCCACAAGTTGTATGGGGCGTATTCAATAGACATTTTATCGGATTTTACTAACTTTTTCAATGGTTTTAATAAGTTCAATAATATTTTTACTCATTACTGACGCATATTTGTATCGGTTTAAATAGTAAAAAATGAATTAATTTTGTATTTAAGTATATTTCACCTCAAACGTTTATAAACTTGCTACAACGGTACAAAAGCAAGATAAAAAAGTAAATTTAAACATTATTAACAATAATTTATATACATGACTTTTTCTCAAAAAAAAGTTCATTATTGATCATTTCTGCTAAAAATTTGTAGAAAAATTATAAATAATAATTATAAATTCATTTTACCACGTCAAATTTAAATGCTTTTTATATGTTATGTACACAACTAACTGTGAGTTTAAATTAAACCGATTTGTCCTATCCCGTCATGTTCTTATTCCACTGTGCACCTCCACGAAACCTTGCGTGCGATTGTGTTCCATGCAACTTGTGGGCTTTGATTCTACTCCTTAGCCAAAATTGTTACTCCTTAAAAATGATTTTCTTTCCAACTTACTACAATAGCATTTTTATTCATTTGTTCAAATTTTTGTTTTATGTAAAAAATACCACGGATTCGTATAGTTGTGTTGTAGTGGGGACTGCAACGTCACGCAAGCTTTCTTTTCTTTTTTGCTTTCCCAGGTATCATATAAGCGGGCAAACTGCAATACAATATATAATATATATTCTTTTCCCGGTGTTTTTTTCTTCCTTTCCTATTTTGGCCGCTTTGCATCGATCGTCAATGGGCATGAAACTACCCAGGCTCGATCTATCATCGCACATACTGCACTCGAACGGGAAAATCATGTCGCAGCATATCTTTTCCTTTCTTCAGCATTAAATCGCAGCATCATTTTTCCGTTTTTCTTTTCGTTCTGTTCTGTTCAACCTTGTCCTATCGGCGTGCAAATTTCGTGTTCTGTTTGGTGCATTTGTTTCTCTTCACTATGCTTTCTTAGTTTCATCTTTTTGGGGTTTTACTTCTCTGTTATCAGCTGTTGTGAATCCTATGTTTGTGTATAGAAGCGTGCCATCTAGAGTTTTTTTTTCTCGTTTTTTTTTTGATTATTTTTTTGTTTTATAATTATATTGTTTTTCCTTCATTTTCTTTTTCATTTTTCGTTAACCCTATGCCATAGAACGTCCCTCGGTACATCGCCCGGATCGAAAACGAAGAAGGACAAAACGCTCACTAAACGACGATCGAGTCGTAAGGTAGGGGGTGTAACTGCTCATCGATTTCGTTTTGTGATTTTATATTAATTTTTCTATTTTTTTGTTTTGTCTTTCTCACCCAAGATGGATCGAGAGTCGTTGAGTTTGTCGGTGTCCAATAGTCAATTTTACACTAGTCCCATATCGGCGGCAAGCGAACACAGCACCAGCATTGTCACCTGCGACAGGGACAGCTGTGGTCCGGTCAGTCTTTTACCGGCCGTTACCGGCTCGAACGCAACCACTCCTACCAACTCCTTGCCCGTCGTCGAACTAACACAGGAGGTAAGAGTTTTATGCAATTTAAAAAAAATCCAAAAATCTATTTTTTCTTTTCATCTCATTGTAGTTACATCCCAAACGACCGTTACGCTCGGAAGTGGAGAAAGAGAAGCGTCTCTCCAGACCGCCAAGCATTGCGACGCCGACGATGGGCAGCAGACCGCTACCGGGTCCGAACGGTACGGCAGCCGGTGGCGATACCAACTCGATCGGATCGGCCGAAAGTAGCAGCAATCGAAACTCAATCATTACCAACGGTTCTACCACGTCGGAGGAGGACGGTGTTCCGCCGCCCTTACCACTCAAAACACGAACCGATGCCGATTACACTAATCTGCCGAGCGGTGTGAAGGCACAGTCGGCCCCACAGCAGCCCAGCAATGCAAGCCACTACATCACGTTTAAACCACTGCTGACGACGACGGGCAGCACCGTGGTGGCCGTAAACGCGTCGTACGATGTGGTGGAAACGCGAAATCATAGCGTGATTGTGATCAACTCCAGTTCCTCGAGCGTACCCGGTAGTCCACCACCGTCGGGAGCGTACGACGATCGGAAACGGCCACCAACGCCACCACCGAAACCGGCACGCAACAGTAAGGTATGAGCAGTAGGGATGGCCTAAAGATGCGGTAGTTGGTTTGTTGGTAAAACTACGACACACTTACACACATACACTCTTTAAAGTACAAAAACGGAACAGAGGAGTGACGGAATTTGAAGAAAAAAAATTATCCACCTTTGCTGTGAGGGTTATGGCGAAACAGGGTTTGTTTTTAGCTAGTGAATTTGGATCCGGCTTTTGTTTGGAATGTTGCATCGATACAGGAAAAAAGACTGACGTGGTGGTTTGGAGAGTTTGGAGTGAGAGACAACGGGGAAAAGTGGTGGGACAGTATGTTGCAGAGTATATGCAAAAGGCCATATTTGTTGTGAGTGTGATGCTTAAGTTGAGAGCAGTCGATGTATATTTTAACCGTATAGATATATTATTTTAGTTTCGCTTTTGTTTTCACTATTAAGCTTTAGTGCGTCTTCCGGTATAATAGTGGTAGTAGTAAATGTAATTAATGTAAGCAGCGCTAAGCCATATATATATATTGACCGGAACAAGAAGCACAATTCATTTTACACTGACAAAACATGACCCGTCCCGGGGGCACAGTTTCGGCCAAATGACCAAAGATAGAAGGAAAACACAAATCGATGTGTTTTTTCCCCCACATCCACCAATCTTTTCCCCATCATTCACATGCACAATGGCGGACAGAGAAAGCGACGCAGGGCATCCGTGCTGACCGGATTATAAATATGTAGTGGAGATAGGCAATTATAATAAGGTTAACTATTTAGCAGCAAATGTCGTCTTGTAACGGCTGGATGCGTGTTATAGCATAGTTTACACAATGTTCTAGATAATTGAAGGGAACCGTCGCACACGCGTGTGTGTGTGTGGCAGTGTAAAAGCAATCTTATTTATAGACCAAATATTCGAAGCAATTATTTACCTGTGGATGGATGTGTGAAAGGGTGTACAGTAAGTGGTGGTAGTAAGTAGTCGAAAAACAAAACAGCTATAAGACACAAATTATGCGCGCGTGTGTGTGAGTGTATATATGCAGAGGGCATGATATATCTTCGCGTTAGTATCCGACAAGCTTTTTCTCCTTCTCCAAGCAATCAAACTAGTTGCTAAAGTGAATCGGGTCAATTTTCTTCAGCTCGTACGTATATCAACAGTTGGCAGTAGTGAAATAAAGCAAAACCGTAAAGCCGTTTATTAGTGCAATGGAAGCAGATAGAATGATAATGGAGCTGATGGAGAATCCGAACACATCCATCACCAATCTTCTAGATCGGTGGACCCCCCGCTGTCAGGAAACGGACCGAAAATATAAAGCAATATGTAAGGTATGTAATGTATATAAGATCTTTTCAATGCTACTAACTCAAGACGATGCTAGAAGTAAAAAGACGTGTTTTGAGCGCGAGCCCTCCAATATGGAATGCCGGCGACCGACATGACGTTCAGTCCTGCAGGTCTCGGCCTCCCATTTTGTGGGTTTCTGTGACGTGATTTTACCCATAGCTGGATAGTCACAATCTTGCATACGGAGAGGCGGTCTGGATGGAATTTGATTCTACACCTAGAAAAGTCAGCTAGGGTCCTTCCATATCCTCCATATCACCAATACCAAACCGCTTGTCGTTGGAGTCGTGCAGGGCTATCATTTGGTTCCATTTCTACCAACGAATCCATTGTAGTTTCTTTTTAAGTTCTGTAGTTCAATCTTTTACTCTGACCGATACCGATTCTTAACAAGCTTTTAATTGGATCTCCACTTATGGACTTTGGTATAGTCTTTTTATTATTATTATTATTATTATTATTATTTATTTTAAACTGGTTGCCTCGAGGGCTTTCCAGTAGCGTCAGATACAATAAAATAAAGAAAAAATAAGTATAGAACTAAAACGTCATGCACGGGACGAAACACATTAGGACAAGGAAGACAATACAAGGGAACGGAATGAAGCAAAGGACATGCTATGGTCAAACAAATCACCTACTGAATTCAAGTCAGATAATGCGCGCATCCAAGGATCATTTTCCAAGTCCAAGTCAATGGGATGGGGCGCATCCAAGTCAATGGGATGAGAAGTGGAGGGCGAACGCGCAAGCGGTAGGATGGGACATAGATGGGAATGGCTGCCAGGAGGGTAGGGGAGTCAATGTTGGCAAGAAGGATGTTGGCAATAAATAGCCTGCGCGCTTGACAATGACGGTCTTTTAAGCCAGCTAGTCCCAGTAATTGACACCGTACCGAGTATGGAGGAGAAGCAGCACTGGGGTCGTTTAGGAACTAGAAAACTTCCGTTGTAGCCTCTCCAAACTATCCATAGAGGTGACACCTGCTGGGGGCCAAACGATGCTGGCGTAGTCCAAGATAGGACGGACCCAGCAGCAATACAACGCCCTCAAGCACAATGGATCACGGATCTCAGACGCCATTCGGGTGATGATAGTTTGTTGGCTCGCATGAGGACTGAGTTGCCACTCCCACGAGTCACACACACCAAGGTCCTTTACCAGAGTGACTCGTGGGAGTGGTGAGTCACCGAGCTGGTAGCCATATAGCTGCTTGTAGAGAGAGCGGCCGAACGAGATTAATGCATCGGCGTAGCTTTGAAGGCAAAGGAAGTCTTGAGACGAGGACACTGGAAGATAGAACTTAACATCATCTGCATACAACAGACATCCTTTGGGAGGGAGCGACTTGATGCAGTCCGAGATGAAAAGCGAAAACAGTAAACGACTTAAGACGCTGCCCTGAGGAACCCCTGACTTGCCTACGAAAGGGTGTCGGAGAGCACTCCGTCGACCCTTGCCCTGTAAGTGCGGTCCTTCAGAAAGGAACAGAACCAGAGAAGAAGCGAACCACCGAACCCGTAAGCGTTCCAGCTTATCCAAAAGCAACCTATAAGGCAAGCAATCGAATGCAGCGTTGAAGTCCGTGTAAATGATGTTAACCTGTCTTCCAGCATTTAAGTGCGGACAACAGGTCAAGCTTCAGAGACATAAGATTCGACAGGGTGGAGCGTCTAGACATGAAACCATGCTGGAATGAAGGGATAAATGGGTGGACGATAGGAAGGATTAAAGCGTGGATAACAGACTCGAGGACTTTAGACGCAGCACATAGGTTAGAGATGCCTCGGTAATTGGATGGGACAGTGCGACATCCTTTCTTGAAGAACGGAAAGGCACAAAGGCTGATTTCCAAAGCGAGGGAAAAACTCCCATACTAACCGACCTCACGAAAAGGCGCGTCAATATTCTCCTGAATTTTCATAACAAAATAGTTAATATTTATATTTAAATTTTTATCTCTTTCGGATTGTTTCTCATCTACCACAAACAAATGTAAAGCTTTTCATACTGTTTAAAAAAAAACCCTTAATAATATTACCGTTTAACTGTAAAATATGTCAACTGTAAGGTTAAAAATAGTCTCAGAAACGCAAAGGAACACGCTTTTCCTTTCGACCGAGTTAAATGTTAAGCAGGTCACTGTCTACGCTACACTGGCTGTTGTACGCTGTCAGCATATCACGTTTCGTTCGAATGTTGTTGATGTACTCCATCAGCTTGTCCGTCGTCTCTCGGTCACCCTGGACGCGCAAAACCTGCGTCGACAGCATACCGATCGCATTGTCCATCACGCGCTTGGCCATGCGCAGGTTGGGCATTTCAAATTCAACCAGGCACGGTTCAAAGCTGGGCGCTGAGTGGAATGAAGCTGTACGCACGACCTTTGGACTACTTCCGGTCCCAGCCGCCTTTACACCGGGTTGCCGTCGTTTGCGCGTAAAGCCGGCTTTATTCCGCCGCCTTGCCGTCACCAACCCATTGCTCGTACTACCGCTCGGGCCAGCAACGCACGCCAGATGCGTGGAACTGTTTCTGGCCGCATTCTCCTCGTTCTGCATATCCCGCCGATAGTTGATGCATACCTTAACCTGCACCATGCGCCTAGCCCAGACAAGCCCTTCCTCATTTTCCAGCGTAAATACCAACGCGGTACGCCGTTGGTTTACGTTAAAGCACGTGTTTTGACACACAAACTGCAGCATTATCTTAACGGACAGCTCGTCCGGATCGAGTGGCACCAGGACCGCACAGCGGTCCTCGAAGTATGGCCCGTTCGCGTCCCCCACATACTCGTGCTGAACGTTCTTGCACCGCACCACGTACTTCTTGATGCGTTCCGGTCCATTGTCTTTGGCTAGATGGTTGTGGCAGCGCACGATCGGTTCGTGCTGTGATTCCGGTGCGAGCGATACCAGCATTACGCGCACGTACCATTTGCGCGCCAAATTCGCATTGCCCAGCAGCTCACACTTTACGTCAAACGAGCAGATGCTATCGGTTTTAAGGTACATTTTCTGGAGGTGCTGTGAGTAAATGAAGCCGCTGCCCTGTTTGCTGGATGGCAGCACCGTACACGATACGTCCTCGTGACAGAATTCGTCCGCGCAGGGATATTTGCCGGCTGGATTGAGTGCGCTTTGCAGGGATAGCTTTATGTCGGGCAGGGTGTCCTGTGAGAGGGCGGTCAGTGCAATGTTATCGTCGTTCACCTCATCCACGAACTGCATAATGTGTGTTTGCAGAATCTCACTGTTAAACATGCTCAGTTGCTGTGGAAAAGGGCAGCATCAGGAAAATGTGGTGTGAACTGTGAGAAAGAAATTCTTATTGTCCTACGACTGCTTGCTTACCGAAGCACCACCGGTCGCAAACATATCTTCATCGCCAATGGTAGCATCGCTGTAGATTAAGGAAAAGAGGCACCGTTTAGCCAGCTTGTTTGCTGTTTACACTTTAAAATTAGAACTTACTCATCATCCATCGTTGGTATGGACATGTTTTTGGTGGCTGTAAATTGAAAGGCCGCTAACTATCACTGTACTTTTCCTGTTGGCACTTGGGCGTGTTTATCCCGTCGGACGGTTAGCTGATTCTATTTTCCACGAATCTTTGCCAGAATTGAATTAAAAGCCGGTTACATGTGCGCTGGATCAGCGGCATCAACCACACGATCGACTGCGCTTGTTGTTTACTGTTGTGAAGCGTTTCTTCTTGAAACGCTAAGCCAACACAAATCTGCTGGAATGACAAACGCTAGTTTGACAGGTAAACGACAAGTTAGTTTGTTGTTGTTTACATCGCGTCTGTGGAATAGTGTGAAAATTTCATCGATAGGCTGGTCATAGGCGTGGTTGAACAAAATGCTTGAAATAAATCAGCTTTTTAAGCCATATTAATTTTCATGAAGCCACGTACTTGGCAAGAGAGTTTTACAATAATTTTTTATCAATATATTTAAAAAAAACCTTTTTTATATTATTCCAGATTCGGGCGTGATTAAATAGATCTGATTTTTAGAAGATTATTGTCCTATTATTATAATTATCCTACTTGGTGGATACTTACGGATGGTTAGAAGAATAGAAGTTCTGAAGAAACGAAGGATCAGGGGAAACTTCTCCATTTGAAACAAGTATCGCGATGGTTGTAGCATCGACTCATATCACTATAAATAAAAATCGACTACGAGTAAAATCGATTCCAGAAAGCTATACTTGTAGCAGGGCCGAGTCTTCTCGAGGTTGTAATACCAAAGAAGAAAAAGAGGATATCACTCAAGATGCCTGACCATACAAAGGCCTCCGTACACCAAGGATCATCTGAAGGGTTTGGGGTCATAAAGGGCTTCAAAAAGACCTCATCGCCCTAAAACCTTTATTACCAAGAGTGTTCTCGTCCAAGGAGCCTCATGTACGATTTATCCTCTCAGTCGACAACGTTTTATCGTTCTAAGGAAAGTGATAGGGATGTTTTCCCTTTCCATTTAAATTATATCCTACATCCAAAAACATGGACCATGGATTAAATTTGCTAAAAGAGAGTTAACTGTACTTTATTTACCTTTTCCTCTATCCTGTACCGTTTAACGTTCCTTGCATAACAAATGCGCGGTTATGAAACAGCAACCAATCATCGAGGCACGATCATCATGACCATCTTGTTGGGAATATTTGATAGCCAAAGTAGCATGGACACCGGCACGAAAAGGAAGCACACGAAACCTACGAAAAATTCCAACCGGTTCCACCGGGTGCAAACAATTTTTTTTAAAGACAGGCATCTTTTTTTGGTTTTATCGTTTAACGTGCTGTTCGCCATCGATCATCCCACAACGTGTTCTCAACAGAGCGCTATGCGTGTGGGTGCGCGCGCGATCCAAGAAGGGCTCGCGAATAAAACAAAAGCAAAAGCATCAGCAGCTTCTTCTACTGAGAACAACAAATTTACCTTAGTGTTGGTGCCCGATTGGCAAAGCTCGCTTCGATCGACGCATCGAAACCGCGAGAGCCGAACGAACCGAACGATTTAAACTCGTTTTCCTGAACGGCGCTAGTAGTCGTAGTGGCAGTGTCGCGCGAAGCTGCGCCATTATTACAGTGCGTTGGTTGAAGTGTTCTATAAGCTCGTGCCGTCGACTACGGTTTAATTGCGGTTAAGACTTATGTTTATTTACGGTGGTTAATGGTCGAAAGTAAAATTTTCTAAATGGCTAGAATTAGCTGTGTATCTACGATGTGGACCGTGTTACTAGTGCTGTGTTGCTTCACGCATGATCTCTTTGCTTTACAAGGTAAACTGCTCCGTAAACCTAATCTCTTCGTCCATTTCCCACACTACTGTTTTAACAAGCATTCGATAAGGTCGTTGAAGTTTTGTAAAAAGGAGACAGATAGCCAGAAATAGTGAGCTTTTAAGTCCGAGTTGCCAAAAATGAACCCCGCTTGCCGAAATAGGAGGAACAGTGCGTTGTACCTGCACAGGCAAGCACGCGGTTCTGCTGCTGGAAACTGTGGCAATGAGGCATTAATTTGCCACTACTAAACGTCGTTAAATAATAATGTGCATCCCTTTCTGACGCACTATACTACGCTCCGGTCTGTGAACAGTCTGTGGAATGTTCCATCCAGGATTCGCATAGAAAGTGTACGAATAATTATCAGCACCTCGAGATCTTGCCGACACCGAGAACAATGATGTGGCGAGCACAAACACACTCGAACACTGTAACGCGCCCGAGATTACAACAATGATGATGATGGCAGGGCACATTCAATCAAATCTAGCAGGCACAGCAGCAGCACATCAAGCACCCGGTAATGTTTGCTTGTTTACATTACGAGCCGTGAGAACGATCGGCGCTGGCTACTATGTGAGACGCTGCATGTGAAATGCATACGAGGAAAGATTTTGCATTTGCTTGTAGTGAAGCGCGATGCAGTTGGATTTGCTCTGGCTGGACGAAGAGTGAGCTTTGGAAAAGCTCACAAAAGCTCACAGAAGGATGATCGCGCTGATCGTGCGCGTGAATCGGCGGGATAATTAATTATTGTTTCCACATAAAAATATAGCGATAGCAACACAGCCAGCCGTTCCTTATGAATAAAAAAATATATAGCGATAGCAGTAGAGCGTCTCACACGGCAGGATCGGTAGTCGAATCATGATACCACGTAGTAGGATAAGTCAGTCCGGATGGGATTTGAGAAGCCAGGTCCTGCCGTATGAAGACCGGCCCAGCTCTCACACCTACTTCCGAGCCGCCCCTGGCACTCACTTGTGGCTTCCAACTACAGTTCCGACGGTTTCGGATGGATCCAATGATTCCGGACGGTTCCGAACAGTTCCGACGGTTCCAGACGATTCCGAGCAATTCTTTCCGGTTCCGGGTTCCGGTAGAACCGAGGATTCAATTTGCTTGCAATTAGAACCGGAGTAAAACCAGCGGGATGCGGACTGGTTGTGTTCCCCGGTGAACCTATTACTACCAACGACCGATAGATTCTTTTTGACCAACCCGGAGTACCTTTTCTATTCATTTTGTGGCCAAAATGTAGGATTAAACTAATGAGACGAAAACGTCATCAAAGCCCATCTAAAGCACAATCCTATGCGCTAATTGGTCTAAAAACACTAAGCTATGTGTAAATTAAGTCAACCGCAAGTCAACATGCCTTCTGATTGTCTAAAATTTTTCAATCATTCATTTTAAATCTTGTTTGTTTTACGATTTAGAAAAAATAATCCTAAATTCGTTTCTTTGCAGACGGCGAATCGTGCAAGCACCAGGGGGAGTCAGGAATTTGCCGACCCTACTCGAAGTGTAAGCGTGGCAATCGCATTACCGTGTGCAGTTATTCAGCCACAGAAGCCATCGTCTGCTGCCCGCAGTCGCAGCTCCTAGACTCGGCTGGCACATTCCAGGCAACTCCCTTAAGTTCCTTCAACCGTGGCGGGAACGAACGTATTAGCGAGAAAAGTAAGTCTCAAAGCCTGGTTTCTAACGATCCGACGAAGACGCTTCACAGAACATGACTTTACAGAATGCAAGGAATACAAGGAGCTCACCACGGACAGTGTCGCCATCAGTGCGCTAACGCTCAACCCTACGCTGGTCAAAATCGATGTACCGAAGTGTGACATGGTGGTGAAGCTGATCGTCGGTGGCAATGTGACGAAGCCGGGCGAATTCCCGCACATGGCAGCGATCGGATGGCGTCGGCCGAACGGTGACTACTCGTTCGACTGTGGCGGATCACTCATCAGCGAGTACTACGTACTGACGGCAGCCCATTGTTACGCAGAATCCGAGGAGGGGTAAGTACATCGCAGATCGCAATTACACACACACACACACACACACAAGAACAAGATAGCACAACCCGTTACCCTTCGCCTTTTAGTGTACTGCCCTCGGTTGTGCGGCTGGGCGATCAAAGCCTGCTGCGGCAGGACGATGGTGCGGAACCGGAAGATTATGGCATCCAGCGGTTCATCGTGCATCCGGACTTCAAGTGGAGCGCCGGCAAATACAACGATCTCGCACTGGTTGAGCTAAGCGAGCGGGTCGTGTTTACCAACTTTATCCGGCCGGCCTGCCTATACACGGCGGACCGGCTGAACGTTCGCACAGCGATCGCGACCGGGTTCGGCCTGACGGAAGACTTTGGCACCAAATCGGACGAACTGCGCAAGGTGGCGCTAAACATTTACGAGAACGATCTGTGCGCCGCTCGGTACCGGTCGAACCGGCACATCCGGCAGGGCATCCGCAGCACGCAAATGTGCGTTGGTGATTTGGCGGGCGGGAAGGACACGTGCCAGGGTGATTCCGGTGGTCCGTTGCAGGTGACGCGCGAAGAAAACCAGTGCATGTTTTACATCGTTGGGATTACTTCGTTTGGGCAGGTGTGCGGTAGCGCTACGCCAGCAATCTACACGAAGGTTAGCTCCTACCTGGACTGGATCGAATCGGTCGTATGGGAGTAAGAGCAGGGAGCACAACGTTGGACGAAAGCGGACGAACACATTGTCAAATCACTCAGATGGAAACAAAACGGATGTTTTAAGGGTAAGAGGACTCGCGGAAGACCGATCGGAAATTAATTTCTGCATCACGTTGCAATCATGTACATTGTGTGTTTTACTAATAGACCGTTTATGTAAAGTTTTCTTTTAATAAAAAAAGCTATTCCTAGTGTGTGAAGCTATCGTTCTCTTCCCTTCATTCTTGTTCAAAACCCGGAAAGGATTTTTATTCTTAGGTTGCCTAATCTAATGGGTGAGGATGGGTTTTGTACCATCATCTAAAGCACCCCACGAATGGATTCACGAATAGCGGATTAATCCCTTAATTTCTACTCCTTCAAATACTCCGGATTGCGCAAAAGGACTCTCTCTCTCTCTCTCTCTCTCTCTCTCTCTCTCTCTCTCTCTCTACCTGCTCTTAGGTCATGGCTTACTAGATTGAATGTTACCACATAGTAGGATGGAGTCAGTCCTTACTACGGGGGAACGGTCCGAATGAGATTTGAACCTCGGTCCTGCCATGCTCAATTGCTCAAAAGCTACTCAACACAATTCCAAACAATCGCTTCTTGCTTCTTCTTGCCAGTAACAGGTGAATCATTGGTTTTGCGTCGATAACCATCGATAACCAGTTGACTGGTTATCTACCAGTTACTGGAGTTGAAGGTAACCTTCGAGTGAGTCTAGGAAAAAGTTGCCAAAGTTTTTTTTCAAAATGAAACGCCCATAGTAGGCTTCGGCAAAATGCATAGCCATCACCAGCAAACTTTTAATTAGTTGAGGAAAGAAAGCTCATGCTGGTAAATCCCCCGCTTTGCTGCTAGTCCCATGACCAATACTCCGAAGCAACAGCCGATTAGGTACAGGAAGCACGTAACCTCTACCACATGCACATTGAATTTAATGCGAAGGCGTTCGTCATCGATCCAGCGTAGCTTATAGCTAGTGTGTTGTAACATTTGGGAACTTTGGAGTGGACATTCCCATGTTGTTAATTCAATTGAACACACTCATTCGAATGTCCCTCTATACATGTCTTTGCTTTGGATGGGATTTGAAACCCCGGGTTCTGCCGTGTGAAGACCGGCGCCGCTGTCACCTCTGCCACCGGACCGCCTTAATAACCCTTTAAATGATGTACTTTTTTTGGAGAAGTAACACCCTTGAGCAATTCTAGAAATTAATAGGTGAAGCGAAAAGTTGTCAAATTTAGAACGTACATTGCTTTAAATAGTTAGAAAAACTCGGAAACCTACAGTAAAAATAAGGCAATAGAATTTTTCAGAAGGTTTTAAGTGTAATAGAATATTGTAAAAATATTGCAAAATTAATCCAAATGCCCAAGTCGACTAGACACTCGTCGTGGAAAACAACCAAAGAAGCGTGCAATGCTTTTCGAAACAAATCAAATAATGCTGGTGTATGATACTAGTGTTACAAATACCACTAGACTTAGTTACCCATTTAAAGTTAATTTTTACTAACACTTTCAAACCCAGGAAAGTTTTTACCACATTAAAAATATTACTCTACACTGATTCAACGGAGTGATCCTTTCTGATAGTGATCCTGAACCATTTGGAGCGCTTCTGTAGCTCAAGAGGAGTTCCTAGCCGACTTTGACAGTGCAATGATTTTTGCTATATTTGTCCAATATTTTGTAACTTTTTACCTTACCTGAAGAACAGACTGCCTTATTTTTACTCCAAGTTTCCGAGTTTCTGACCTCAACTAAAGCAGTGTATGTTGAATATTTGACAATTTTTCACTTTGCTTTTCTATTTCTTGCACTGCTTGAAGGCATTGCTTTTATGATACAAATAGAATATTTGAAAGCTTATCAAAAATGGTTAAAGTTATAAAAAAATTGCAAATTATAAATTTTTTTACGATGTATTTTTGCACGATCTTTAAAGCCATTACAACAGCAGAGAAAAATATTTTCCTTACGTATATGGAAATGTATATGTTATATGGAGGAATAATGACACTGCACAATTGCTAAAAAAATTGTTAAAGTGTATGTAAAATTTAAAAAATCCTTCAAAATGAGTTTTTTAATAAATCTTTATTAATGTAACTAGAACATCAATTTAAGTTATCTCTTCTAGCCTTATTCTAAAGACAAAAAACCAGGTGTTCGTAAAGGTCTGTTAAGAGCTGTATCAACACTCGCTTTTCTTGAGTCGCTGTTTATGTAAATTAGGCGTGAGCTCAATTCAGCGATCGTTTCAAAATTTACTACATTTTCTACGAAACGTTTTTTATTCAGTTAAAAAGGGGGGGAGGAGAAACATTCGAAACACGTAAATTGGCTCCAAACGTAGGAATTTTACTGGTTTTTCTTCTTCTTTCGCCTGTATCTGATGTCTGGATGTCCAAAGCGGCACCATTCTCGAGTTTTTGTTTTGTTTTTTCCTTAACCACATGTTCGCATCATGTTTTTTTCGCATTATCCTGCCCTGGCATGCCTGGCTGTAAGCTAAAAACCAAACCCCGAAAAAAGGAACGACTTGATGCCCAAAAACCTGGCCAGTTCAACCAATCAGAGGAATCCACTAATCGGAAAGCTCGTATCTTTTGTGGGTTTTGTTTTGAAAATTTTGTTGCCGCCCTTAGTTAAGGCATTTTTTTGTTGGTTTGTTTGGGTTTGTTAAATGGTGGGATTAAATTTAAATTTATGCTTTCCCCCTCTCTGAACATCCCTCTTTTGGCACTTTCAATTAATTGGCAGTGTTGTATCAAGATGCAGCTTTAGTCACATAGATTACTGGTGAATTTCACCATTTTGCAAAAATCAGGTTTGTTTCACCTCGTTTGCTTGCTGCATTTTACTGGGGGTCAAATCCCATCAAGACCTGCTTCCCGTACACAGGACTATCTGCGACCATGTGCGCCCATGCATTGGGGAACTAAGGCAATCCCTTTTCGATTGCTGGAATAATAAAAAAAAAAATCTATAGCGGACACGCTATTTTAATTTCTAAACGATTACGATAACAAAACTGTACCGCAACTCAGTGTAGCACATGCCAACAACATTTGAGAATGATCAGATAAAACTAGACTAGGGACATTTTGAAATCGAAGCATCTAAGCAAGCCAGCTTTATGGTAATCGATAGTGAATCGGCTGACTTTATGACGCTCATCCTTGAGCTTTGAGTAAGTTGATTCCCTACATTCAAACAGTAGTCTGCAAAAATCTTGAAGACATCAATCATCAATCATTGCAAGATCATCGAATTTTGCTGCTCTTTCTGAGCCTGTTTAAGCACTTCAGTGTCTTCTGGACATTGGTCACAGAGAATGTTGTGATAAAATCCTACAAAAATACTGGTTTGCACAAAAATCGCCTCGATTCACAGCTACTGAGGTCTATTGGGTCAGTTGAGGAGTGCCTCCGCGATCGACGATGCGATCAGTGTCAGAAAGACATTTGTCGTCAGTCGCACTTTGTGAGTGAGGTGGAAGACTTCATCCTTAGACATGGACAACATGGTCACATGATTTAGACCATATCTCAACTCTATGCGGGATCGGAAGCTACGGAATGGATGGTAGACAGAACGACTCCACGAATAGTGGAGTACGGGTACGTAGGGACCGAGAAGCTGCATAGAGGGGTATCAATGAGA
Source organism: Anopheles stephensi (assembly GCF_013141755.1). Taxonomy (NCBI): domain Eukaryota; kingdom Metazoa; phylum Arthropoda; class Insecta; order Diptera; family Culicidae; genus Anopheles; species Anopheles stephensi. The sequence goes on from NC_050202.1 coordinate 55,230,792, forward strand.
GCAACGATGGAGCATCAACATTGGGAAGCATGGCGTGATTGACCCCTGTGATCTTGCGAGTAGCACACCTTCTAAAGGATATCTGCTGCCTCTCTCGATAGGTCAATGTGGATCCTAGCCGACGGAGACCAGATCACCGAGCAGTACTTCAACAGCCACCTGACCTGAGGATCAGTAAAATCATAGGCAACACGCTTAACATTTCCAAGCGTTTTCTGAGCCCCGGTAACCATGGTGACGATATGGTGAATGACATAACATCCTTCCACATACTGAGGTCCTTGCGCAGCGATAAACCCCCAATTCTTTCTCTGCCCAAGCTTCCTCTGCATTCGAAGGGTACTACAACACTGTCGAGGCCTCCTATCGAGGTCCCCTCTAGGAGAAAGCAAAGATTTAGTAAAACTCCAAGGAGTTGTATTGGGTCATCAGAAAGTACCGACTTATTTCCTCATGATCACTCTCAACTCTTCAATTGCAGTTCCTCGACTGTTTGGACCAGACCAGATAACTCCAAAACGATTTTACGAATCCACAATCTACAATTTAGACTGCTTTACTTCCAAAAACCATGACTTTTTCACCTCACTGCACTCATCTTCACGGATGTGAACCGTTCAGCGAACGACTCCCACCCGCAAAAGCAAAAACGACTGTCGCTCTCCAAGTTCGCTCGCTCATCCATCTCCCGGCGGCATCGGTCGGCTCTCCCGCTCAGCTCGCTCGCTCCACGATTCAACGCTCGGCTAGCGCAACCGCCGCAACCGGGTTATTCCCGCGAGCAAGCCGACGATCGTCACGATCGATCGCGGCGGCCCCTTTTCAACAGCGCGAAACCCCCAGGGCCGGCAAGGCAAGTGCGCGAAAGTCACAACCCCCACAGGGAAACCCGCTCTGCTCGGCGGATCAAACGTGATCAGACCGTCGTTGGTGGTAGGTGTCATCGGCAGCCGTTCGGTGCGCAGTATCACACGTGCTAGTTGCCAGTAGACCATCGGTGTCCATCGGTGTCCAGCTCGACGACGAGTAGCACCCGATAGGTTACGATCTGTTAGTTCCTGTAGCTCGCGTGTAAACAAAAAGTGCCTGCTCCGACGAGCAAGTGAGCAAGATGTTGCCCGCCATTGAAGACAGTGCACGGTGGATCACACGGATCGTGATCGGGGCGATCGTTATCGGGACCGTTCTTGCCGATAGCAATGGTAAGTGAACCGTCCGTAACCTTCGTGAGTGAGTGATGAGTGATGAGGTGACCCGCAATCGCTGTAGGGTCAAATCCGCTTTGCTCCGAGGCCGGTTGGCCAAGTTTCGTATTAGACAAGCTGTCTACCGACACCGATCTGCAGCGTAGTTTCAGAAACTTGATCGCTTCCAAGGCTGTCGAAACGGTTGTTACTGCTTGAGTGCTGTCTGGTCCTGGTATTCTTGGTTGGTAGTTTATCAAGTTCCAGATCGAGTGTTCGTTCGTGCGCATCTCGTACCTCATCAACCTCCGACCGTGTTGAAAATCCTTACAAGATTCGCCCTAACGGTGGAAGTGATGTCAGTTTGGAGCTGCCCTTCCCTTGTTCCGGGGAAAAAACAATAAATAAACTACGCTAGATGATTAATGGGCATCATCTAACAAACGGACCTTCCAACAATTTCTACCACCAATGTATCCGGCTTTCTATAAGCCTCCGGAGCTGTAGTCAAACTTTCATTAGCCATGCCATGCTGATCGATCTCCGCCCGCGCAGTCCAACGATTTTTCCAGAGTGTTCAATGTGATCGCTGCCACTCGTGTCCAGCCGCTAATTAACACTACGTCTTTGATGAACTAAGTCAACAAGCTGTGATAATTCGCTTCGGCGCTAGTCACAACAAAGCACCGGAACAAAATGGCACTTCCCGGGAGATGGTTTTGAATCGTGTTGTTGGAGTCTGTGTCCATTTTGTGCTTAAAAATTTACGAGCACTTTTTGCAAGATAAGCGGTAGCAGCGATTGGCAGTGACTATCAGCGTAATTATTGCGCTAGGGAAAAAGCTTGAAGCTCATCGATTGCTTAAACAGTTGGTTGAAGTTATATGTACCTTCTTTACTCATGATCATGGTCTCACCTCTCATGATCACCTCACAGAGATAGAAAAAACATTCGCCAATAATTCCAGCTGATCTTGCATTGAAGAAGTTGTTGCTATGCCTCAAGGATTTCGCAATGGAGCTTCTCAAGGGTGATCTTTTAAGTTCCATACCAGTGTTCGCGGTCTTTATAGACAATAGGGACTTCAACGATACTTCTTCTTCTTCCTTGGCTCTCCAGGATGATAGTCAGCCCTGGATACAGTCCGTGGCGGTCCGCATGGGATTTGAGCCCCGATCCTGCCGTGTAAAGACCAGCGCCGCTGTCGTCTCGGCCACCACAAAGATGATCAGTAGGATGTTGCTACCTCGCAAGGATCTCCAAATCGAGATTGTGGAGAGTTACCATAGCTTTCTTCGTGCAATTTATCCATGTTAGTCACATTGTTCCCTCCATGTGAATTATTCCCACCAGAGAAAGATAATTTTTTCCCTCCCATTAAACTCCATCAAGACTGTCAAGTCTCACTCATTTTGCCCATTGAATGGATGATGATTGAGACCTGTTTGATGGTCTTCGAATCGACGATTCATCGTCAATTAACGGCTCGCTCATTGGCCATCCTTCTTCCAGCGGTGTCCATCTTATCTTTCTTGAACCTCTGAGCTCTATCCTTTCTCCTATTACATCTTCCACGCGTAGAACTCGCCGAGCAGAGGTTTTGTAGATGCTTCAGGTTAGGTTCTGAACCTAGATAAGAGATATCAAAACTTCATCAGAATACATGGAAATGGAGCTTCATTCAGAGTTCCTTGCAGGGAACGTTGTTGTTACTAACCCCCCGCTAAACATATGCATCGGTACCGATTTCGATCACGAATTCCGCATCGTCAACCGCAATTGCTTTGCACAATCCACTCACCACACACTCCCAGTTGCCCATCGCGCACACCAAAGACCGATCCTCTTCATCAAAAACCTGTTATGCGCGATTCTGTGCGTTTCCTTTGTTGCTCACCGGCAGTAAGATGCGCGACGTCTCTCTAAACTTAGAGCGAGCAGTCTTTGCGTCTTTGATTATGCAAATGTGAAACCAATCCAATGTCATGCCGCTGATCGCACAGTAGTATTTTTGGGAAGGATATGCAAGAAAGGACACCATTTTTCCTGACATTTATTATCCTACCCGAAACCTGTTCCTTGCGTACAAGTTACATCGATTGAAGATAGCATTTAGGAGCATTCACCCATTTACATAAAACTTTGGCACGATATTCTTTACGATGGTGTGATCAATAAACGATTATCGATAGCCCGAGACACGTGTTTCTGACGCAAACGCAGCTAATGAAGTGTCATTTAAAGTAAACGATCTTGGCTCATTCGCCCAATCGTGTGAGTTTCTTTGTTAACTGGCCTAATTTATTCGCTAAACTTGTTTTATCGCCCGAAAATCTGGTTTTGTTTAAACGTGATCCTCTTATCTACTTTAAAAAAACGGAATCAAATGTCAGATCGACGCCAACACTCGATAACGTTCCAGGAAGGCCTTCAGAACGCGCCGAATTAAAATAGTCCTTGAGTCCGTCGTACCGGCTTATTAATTCCTTATAACTGACTCTCCATTATGCAGTTGGTGAATCCTGTGCGTACGGCAACGATCCCGGCATCTGTCTCGATTACAGCGTCTGCCGGCCGCTGCTCGAACAATCGCGGATAGTGAAGATCTGTGGCTACACACCGCAGCAGGCGGTCGTCTGCTGTCCGGTCGACTACAAGCAGCGCCTGCAGCAGCTCCTGTACAACCCAAGCCAGCGTGTTAGTGAACGAAGTAAGTTTCTCGCCCATTGTCGTGTCCGCCACTGTCCATTACTGACACTGTTCTCTTCAACCCTTGCAGAATGTCGCGAGTATCAGGCCCCATCCAGTTCCGGTCTGCTGCTCGGCTCCCTGGCGGTCGGATCGTCGGTGGTGAAGCTGAAACCACGCAAACAGTGTCCGACCGATCAGAACCTTATCGTCGGTGGTAAGGCGGCCCGGTACGGTGAGTTCCCGCACATGGCCCGGCTGGCGATGCCGAACGACAACGGCGATATGACGTTCCGGTGCGGTGGTACGCTCATCAGCGACCGGTGGGTCATGACCGCAGCACACTGCATCGAGTCGCAAAGGATTATGGTGCGGCTGGGTGAGCTCAAGGAGGTGGACGATGAGTTTGGCGAGCCGGTCGACGAATGGGTGGTGGAGATAGTGAAGCACCCCAACTACAAACCACGCACCGTCTACAACGATATCGCACTGCTGAAGCTAGCGAACCCGGTGTCCTTTTCGTTCCGTGTGCGGCCAGCCTGCCTGTACACCGAGCCAACGGTCGAGCGTGCGAAAGCGGTCGCCATCGGGTTTGGTTCGACGGAAGCATGTAAGTGTTGGCAGCTAAATCTAACATCTTCATCAGCTTAAGGGAACGCCTCGGTAGGATAACCTAGTTGCCGAAACCGAAACCGGTATTCGAAGCGGCCGCTGCAGAGGAGGTGGGTGCCTCTAAGGCTGGGTTGGACATGTTTATGAGAGATCATCAAATTTGCACCTGCCAAAAACGTCGCGCCGGAACCGGTTTCCCACTTTGCTTCCACTTCCCGTTCATGTCGTACCGGTCGCACTATGGAGCAGGCTTAATTTAAATCAATCAAGCATCGGTAACGAACAGCAATACCGGTTTATGACCGTCACAGTTGTTTTTGACGGTGACAGCTTGCGTATTGTGGCGACGAATTTGGTGACGAAACTCAGCCCGGTAGGTGTGGCGATCTTTGAGTCTCGCGCTTACGATCGCGCTTACTAATAGGCACTAATTGAGCCAAACAATGAACGGACCAAAAATCTTGTCAGGGAAGTTTCTGAGTCATTCTCTGGTGAGGTGATCGGATTCTGACGATAATGGCGATCCTTCTAGAAGTCGTGTACAAATTTCGTCTGATAGTCAAATTTGTCCAGTTAGCTGATGAAGGGCTATGACCCTCCTGCTCCAGGATATCTAACGACCTCTAAGCTCATGCCTACCGTTTCTGGCTTACTAGACATAATGATACCATGTAGTTGGACAGTCAGAATAGTGAGGGAACGGCCCTGTTGGGATTTGAACCCAGGTCCTGCCGTGTGAAGACCAGCGCCGCTCCAGGATATTCACTACTTCTGACAACATGCAGATCCCTTTAGGATAGAACTTGAGAGGCAGTTGTCGCTCAGAATTTGTGGTGGTTCGGTGCATTGGACAGCAATCTATATAGACGTAAATTTGACTACAAGTCCTGAGGGCGTATCGAAACTTGGCTCTGACACTGAACGCTATTATCAGCCTGAAGTCTGGATTCATAAAGTCCACGGCGCTCAAAGTATAGAATGTCATAGGGCCATCCTAGCCAAGGAAAAGGGATCCTTTCTTCTTCTTTTACTTGTAGCAGAAGTCCTCCAAAAATGCCTACAACAACGCCTCTGCACAATGTGAACGACCTTAAACTAGCTCACGAAGTGAGTTGCCCTATTACAAACTATTGCGAAATACTAAATAGAAAAGACGCATGTCAACAATACTCACTAAACGTCACAATATCATAAGCCACCCTTGCTGTTCACTAATATGCTTGCTCTCTCTCTCTCTCTCTCTTCATCTTCCTGTCCCCAACAGATGGTGACGGCTCGAAGGAACTGCTCAAAGTGTCCCTCGATTTGTACACAACGCCCGCCTGTGCCCAATACTTCCAACGAAACCGGCGCGTCCCGCAGGGTCTGCGGTCGACGCATCTGTGTGCCGGGTATGCGGCCGGCGGTCGGGACACCTGTACGGGCGATTCCGGCGGTCCACTGCAGATCAGCTCCAGCGATGAGGCGTGCTTCGCGCAAATCGTCGGCATCACCTCGTTCGGTATAGGGTGCGGTTCGGCGACACCCGGCATCTACACGCGCGTGTCGGAGTATGTCGACTGGATCGAGGAGATCGTTTGGCCCTCGGAACGGTTACCGTTGACGGAAGGGTTACGCTTTTCGTAGGCCGACGGTAGCTCCTGCCCGCTCGATCGTGCCGATAGTGTATGTTTACGTGTTGAAAGGGGGTATTAGTCGTGTTAGTGTTTAGGTTAAGACGTTTGGTTTTGTTGATGTAAATTGTGTATTAAAACTGTTCTCGTAAGCGTAAGTGTATACTAAGTCAGTGTGCGAACTGAGATTAATGATGGCGCGCCGATGCAGATCAGTAATAGTAGTATAGCAAAAATGGACTCAAGTGCAACGCTGGTACAGTATGTTAAATCATGCCGTAAAAGATATTTTCTTACAGAAAAAAAAACAATAAAGCATTTAGAGAAATCCCCAAAACTGTGGAGAAAAATAGTAATCCTCAAAGATTGGACGTTTTACTCTCGTTACTTACTGGCTCATCAATTTGGATTTTTGAGACAATTTTAAGTGTTCCAGCGTCTCGACACGCTCACATCTCACTCTAACGCGAGAAACCGGTTCCCTAGGCGGACTTTCCTATCTTTCGAAGCGTTGCAGTCGAGAATGACAATAGAATGCATTTGTGCATTGCCCTTCTTGCTAGCTGTCTCCCTGATGGATGATTGGCTGTCTGGTTGTCTGTCTGGCTCTCAATGCTCCCAACGTCCGTTGGAAGTTGGGCATGAGCATCTGTCACAAAAAAGCTTAAATTGATTATTCGTTTCACTATTACGAAGTCAAACAAACTAGTTGGTAAAGTCTGGAATGCTGGTATGTTGATCTATGTTGCACGAATTCGCATGCAAGAGGGTCAAGATCAGCTCAAGTTTGTGGTGGCATCATTTGCATCAGACAAGTCTCCTGGAGTCTGCGTTTTACGTGTGGTCGTATGAAAGATGTAACGCTGGAAAACCCCCACCGATTCGAAGGAGGGCCCGGTCAGGGCCTGCGAGAGAGAGAAAGAGAGAAAGCACATCATTAACACCTTCCAAAAGGGAAATCCCCTTTTCTGTTAAAGCATCTCTCCTTTGGACGTTATTTAAAGCAACGGAAAGCGTTTTATGCTGTTGTGCTGAATGTGCTGAAACCATGTACGAAGATAAGAAACTCCACATTGACCGCCCTACTGACACTGGCTAATGATAAGTTCCCGGTGGTGGTGGGGAAATACCAACCGAACTTACAAATAATACACATGATAAGACAAAATATGGCAGAATAAGACACTGGAAGCCATCCATACTTGCACTTGTGCTTTATATTTCCACATTTTTCGTCCACATACACCCAAGCCGATAGCCAATGTTTCATTCGTTCACAATCGAATCGGTCGTCCTTTCTTCCGATGACGTTTCGGCGCGTGTCCGCTTCGGTTCCGGGGCTGATGGGTTGCTACAGCAAATCACGACGGTGTAGCGCATGTTGAGACACGGATCATTGTCCGCCTTGGTGCCCGGCCGAACATATTTCCCGCACCGGCCCATCTCCGTACAGACGCCCCGCAATCCATCGAACTGACACTGGCTGCCTAGGTTGTGCTCGATCGTTTTCGGAAACTGCATGATCTCGGACGTGTTTTTGGGGACGACATTGGCGGACACCGCGTAAACGGTGGCTAGCACCAGGAACACGGCCGTCACGCTTTTGCAACACATTTTGGGAAGGTTGTCTTTTGCAAATCTCTACACTCACAGTTTAAAGGCGTACCGACCGATTCGAAACACTCGCAAGACGCGACTAGCGGCGACTACGGCTGGAGGTTCTAGCGATAAGGCTAGATCAGATCAGAAGCAACGGTTGTTTTCTTCTTATACGGGGACTATCTACCTACGGATCATGGTTGGTTCGGAAAGATGAGCGTTGAGAGTCCTAGTCCTACTCAAGCTAGGGGCTCTTGATGGTTCCGAGGTATGTGAGAGAAATTTTAAGCAAATTCACTTGGGCGATCGATTTCACGCCTTCAGCCCTAGGATTGCCTCTAACGTACAAGAAAGTGCGGGCGATCGTTACTCCATGGCGACCGTTACGATCATGTAATATCCTCCATCGGAGTTAAGTGAAATTGAGACAACCCATTTGTATTACCCTATTGGTGTATTAAATATCGGCGTACTATGCTTATAACATCTCTACAAGGAGCTCTCGGTCACCAAGAATAGATAAAAACTCCCCTCAACCACGGTGTGTTAATACGGTAGGGTTTAACGGCAGGTTCAAAGTTTAAAAATAAGCAAAGCAATTTTTAAAAATATTAAACAAGTATTTAAACTTTATTTCCTAGCGGGCGTTTTCCTGTAAATAACTTTTTACGAGCTATACATTTGACTAATGACTAAACCCGAGCAAAATGTGCTTTAATGCAGTCGTGCTGTCCTAATATCAACCCTCCCTGGGTAGGACCACCCTGTGAGCTCCAACAGTACACTAATGAATTAGATTAGTATCGTCTAGATCATCCAAGGACAGGCGTTTGTTGCTGTTCAGCGGCACCAGTTCGGCGGACACGGGTAATTCCACACAGCAAACCACCGGATCGTGCACCTCAAAGTAGCAAACATCGCGCCGAATGTCGAACGGTTCCCGTATGATGCGTGGAATAAACGTTGGGCAGTCACGCACCCGCTGACAGATTCCTTCCCTGGCGAACTGAATGCCGGTCGGATCGGGCGATGGTTCGATCGTACACGGATCGCCAATGGCTAGATCGTCCACCACCGGAAATATGATGTCTGCCGTGGACGGGGGTGCGGAAGCCACGCTTCCGAGCAGCACACAAGCGACCAGCAGCACCGGCAAAAGTTGAGCGTACATGTTGACAAACGCAGTTGTTTTAACGGACTGGCCCGCGGAAGATTGTTTCACACGTGAGAAACTATCGCCCCGTTTTCTTGGCGAGAAGATGTAAAACCTGTTTAAAAAACGGGCCGCTGTATTTGTGAGCGGATAAGTGCTACACTACGGTAACGCGGGTTTTTCCCAATGCAACAGCTGCGTATTTGATAACGCACTCCAGTGCCACGACGGACCAAGGCGGACTAACGGACGGTATTTAATTTAACCAAACACGCCTCTTCGTAACTTGTTTCAGAAACATTTTTCTGTAACTTAATTAATGTGAAAAAAACGATGGTTCTCGATCGTGAACTTTTCGTTTGTTTGTTCTCCCTCAGCAAACATATGCAATTGATTTATAAAACCAATCAAGCAAACTACTATGTGAATTTGTGTTCTCTCAATTGAAATGTATTAAAAAGTACAATAACATAAGTATTTCTTCAATTTGTAATGCATGTAATGCAAATTTGTAACGAGACGTTGTGAAAAACGCTTAATTTGGCGGCACAAGCTTAAACAGACGGCACACCTTTCCATATACACACCGTGACTAAAAACTGATCGTTTGTTTTGACAACGGTTTTTTTTGACATTTGTTTACATTTGAATTGCGCTTGAAATGCCAACTTGTTTTTGTTGTGTTTGCTTTCCACACAGCGTTGCGAACGTTTCGTTTTGCAAAAAATCGACGCACCGTAAAATACTTCTTAAAAGGATTTAATTTAAACGAGCGTAATGGCTGAGGCAAATACTTGTAGGTACCCGGTTGTTGTTGAAAGTCAATCACGTCCCTTAACGATAATAATATCCATCTCAACCTTTGCCGCATTATCTCGTTTCAGACACTGGGGAAAGCATTCCAACGCAGGATTATTTGAAAGAGCTGCTCGGCAAAGCAATCGAACTGGAAGCAAATGTGGAAGAAAAGCAACGGGAGCGCCAGCTTGCATCGTCCAAATTGGATGCCGTATGGGCCAAAATCCACCAAGCTATCGTAAAGGAAGCCGAACTGAAGCGCAAGCATGCAACGCAACAGCCACACAAAAACGGCCATCATTTGCACGGTAATATTGCTGTATGTAAAAAAAAGGACAATTGTGATTTCACTGTTCGATCGTTTCAGAACAACGAACGGACGTGAAGGGACACTTTGCCGAACAGTTTAGTCAACTGCAACGGCTTATGGGCATTTCTGTCTTTTGCATGCCAGAGCGAAAGCTGGTGGAGGTTTGTACCTTCCTGGAGGAAATCGGAATAGCCAAACACTAACACTAGCTTACGCACATTGCAGATTACATATAACGATGTTCACAAGACAAAGGTTACACTTGCATACAGTGAAAAAGGAGTAACGCGTAAGATACACTCGTAGATTACAGTTATTACAGTGAGGAAAGGAAATAAAAGCGTACCATCTGCTTACCTTTTCAGTTGACGAAATGTATCCGGTACATCCAAACGTAGACGCGCTACGGTCGCATCTCCACGAAACCGGTGACCTGGTCGGGTTTCTTTCTGTGCTGCGAAGAAAGCTAACGTTCAAAGACATCTGAGGAGTAGCTGTTACAAAATAAATAGTTTTATTCAACCCGCACTGTTCTGTTCCTATATACTCACAGCATTGCGATATCACAATTCTTACATTAACAGCCAACATTCACCGTGTGTATCCAATCGAGCGCGCGCTTGATCCGTTCCAGGCGCACGCGGGTAAGAAAGCTAGCAATCAGTAAGTACTCCGTGTACGTTCTGCGGCCCATCGTACCGTCGGGCGTAACCCGCAGCGGACCTTCGCACAGGATTTTTGTCGTGAGACTTAGCAACCATTGCAAAATTTCGTTGCTGGACGGTACGTAACGGTCGCGTAACCAGGACGATGGTGACCACAGAAACAGTTGCATCACGTTTGCCGCAATGTCCGGGCTTAGGCGCTGAAAAGGTGGACAACGTCGTTAATGCATTGTTTACCGCGCGCTTCCTAATGTTGCCTACCTTGTTCGGGTTTCTCTGCAGGATGTTCTGCACCAGACACTGGACCAGTTGGGGAACATTTTGATCCATCGCTGGTAGCATATGCTCTTCGTACGATGTATTTTTGAGAGCCGAATGCTGAGAGATAAACGCATTAAATTAAAACAAAATACTTTCTCTCCATGTACTTTCCCGCCCAGCGCCGCCCTTACTTACCAGATCTGAATAGAAAGGATTGTTGCTGCCAAAAATTTCGTACGCAATCGCACCGCAAGCCCACAGGTCCGCCTTGGTGTAGTTCAGCATCGCGAACGTACCCGGCAGCTGGTCGATTATTTCCGGCGCCATCAGCGCCACATTTCCTCCCTTATCAATCTCGTCCGAGGTGTACGGGATGCGCAAACCATGCCGCTTGTCCGCAATGCAACATCCAAAATCAGTCAACACCAGCGTCGGTGGCATGTTGGGACGCAGCTCGATGAGAATATTGTCCGACTTAATGTCCCGGTGAGCAACACCGTGCCGATTCAAATGTGCGACCGCTTCCAGCAGCTGGGCAAACAGCAGAATGCGTGTACGCATATCTACGCCCGGCTGCGCTAGGTACTCCTTCAGGTTCGTGTTGTATCGTTTCATCAACAGAAACAGGCTCATGTTTCGCCCGTAGCCTTGCGGATTCAGGCGCTGCGGGAGGGCCATCGGGTAGAGCGTGGCAGACATTGATAAATCCGGTACCTGGTCACAGAAAACGCCGTACATTTCCACTATGTTTGGATGCGGTGGAAGAAAGTTGGTCTTTTCCATAAGGCTAGAAGGACGAAAGTGAGAACACGAAAAGGGTGAGTGAGTTTGTCTGCATCGTTCTGCATGCTGTGGGTGCATTTAATTACTTCTTCTCCCATGCGCTTTCGATGGTTCGCCTCTTCGCAGGGACCGTTTCACGGTACATCGCCTTCAGAATGGCCATTGCATTGCTTTGTATGTCGTAGTTAAACATCATCTTCAGCGCCAACGGGTACTCGTCGATGTTGTAATCTTTTTCGCTCGTGTCATGCAAATAATCGCCGCCATTCTCGTGGGCTGACGCACTATTCTCCGACATCGTTCTTATTCTTGCCTCACTGTTAAACCGTACCCGGCGATTGTTGTTTGCTCGTGTTTGATCGTCGTTATTGCTTATCATCTGTCGTAAAACGGTCGATGCGGTTCTTTCCGGCAGCATGAGCGGACTATTGCCGTTGCTCCATTGGCCAGCGAAATCTGGCTCTTCTTCTGTCCATCCTTCCGGTGGTACCTTTCGTTCCGGGGAAGCCGTAGCGTTATGGATGTTGTCGCTGTACGTTGTCGAGCTCTCATTGCTTACGGTCGGTTCCTTCAGCGAAGCGGCATAAACAACGGCCGAACAGCCTTTGGCAATATGCTTGCCTATGTTTAGATTCTCTATTCCGAACTCTTCATCCAACCGGGTTTCAATATCCTTCTCACCGACTTTCTCCTGAAAGTTGGACATGGCATGCTAAGATAGAATAAAGGGAAACCACACGGTTAGTCAATCATATAGAGGTACCCAGCAAAGCGACTACGGTGCGAGACAAATACCCTAATCTCCCAGCAGACAGCTTCCAGCTCATCATTCTTTGTCAGTACGCCATCTCCCGAAGCCAGACTCACACCGACCAGTGCAAAGAATGGGGTAGAATCGCCATACAGCAGTCTGTAAGAGCGAGAAAAAGAAAAACCCATTATCGTACACCGCGTACCAGTACCGCGTCGGCGAACATACTTCTTGGTCGCTTGCAGGCGCAAATCCACCGAGTACGGATTGGTCACCCTGCTCAGCACATTGTCGATAAAGAGCCGGCGCGCCTGGTTACCGAACCGCAGGAAGCTGTTGTTCCGGAACTCGTTGATCCGCAGATCATGCCGCAGCGTGTCGTTAATTTTGTTCACTTTTACACTCTCCGTAGGGTTTGACCATGCGTTACTAACGTGTATTTCCCGCTTGAGATAGTTCTTGACCAGCAGGCGACCATGTTTGTACAAACGGGTGGTCAGCAGGCGAAAGGACATTTTCGATGTCGGGCGGCGCGTGCTTCCCTAGCCTATAGTGTTGCGCTTCCTTTGCACTCGTATTCTTTTTGCGTAACAAGTGTAAGTGCAGTTAATGATGATGATGACGACGATGACGAGGTAAGAAGAAAAAATGTAGAAAAAAAACACTTCACACGTTGTTGCCCTCTAATGGCGACGTAAAAATGGGGCCCAGACTAGTGTCTGAACTATATGAACAGTTATTTATCACCTTTAACAAAACGTTTCACTGCTTTCTGGTGTTTCGATCAGCTTGTCCGACGCTTAATTCCATGAAACTGCACAATTCAAACACAAATGCACTCGAATGCACCAATTTTAATGCACAAAAATATTGCGGACGTGAATTTTGTGGCCCTTCGTTTTTTCACCAAAACCAAAACACAAACACAAACATACGGGTGAAATGTCAAACGGTGGAATTTTTCGAGAAATTTCAAGGTGTGTACATGTCAGATAGCGCGAAACATTGCATCTAATCATCTTGGCTCCTATATCCTCAAAGTGCTGTCAACCTTTGCGGGCCGGCTGCGGCAATGTTTATTATTTGTTTTGCATTCTTTTACTATCACTTTGCGCACTAGTCGACACTTTTGATTGTAAAAACGCTTGTAAGGGTAATCTAGAAACATTTCCTACACAATGAACACCTACTTACAACGATGCCGACGTGTTATGAAAGATGCCGTAAGGTGTTTTCGCTCAAAGCGACCTGCATTTTGCATACATCCGGGCCCCCTTATAACGTTTGCACTTTTACTTTTAGGTAAGCAAAATCGCGATCATTGGCAACGAAAGCTGCGATTTGGATTCTGCAGTAAGTGCGATTGCTTTGGCATTCCATCTACAGCACAATCCCGCCTTATTAAGCTCATGGTACAAAAAGGACAGTACCGTAGTGTTCCCGGTACTGAACGTTCCTCGTGCCGAGTTGCCGTTAAAAACCGAAGTAACGTACTACATCAAGCGGCATGGAATAATGCTGGATGATTTGATTTGCCGTGATGAGATCGATTGGAACGCGGAGCAAGCGTTAAACGTAGTTCTCGTGGATCATCACGTCTCGAAACTGCAGCAGAACGTTCTCGGTATCGTCGATCATCGGCCCATCGAATCGAATGCACGGTTCGATACAAACGCTTTCAAAACGATCGAGCTCGTCGGATCTTGCGCCACCCTGGTGGGGCGTGAAATTTTAAACCTAGAAGCGACTGCATTACAAGAACTGTCGGAAGGATATGGCGTTGCGTTGGAACTGCTGTATGGTAAGCTGCACCGAATAGGGCAACCTCGCGTGACGTCCGTACGGTCATTGATAAAATGATGTCTTACTTTGCTCCGTAATCCGCAGGGGCCATCGTGTTGGATACGGTAAACTTTTCCAAGCAGGCCGACAAAGCCAAACCGCTCGATTATGAAATAGCGGCCGCAATAGAAGCGAACCGTAGCGTTTTGGAAGAAAATCGCGCCGCCCACCGGGAGCAACTATTCCAGCGCCTTGTCGAGGCTCGGTGCGATGTGTCCGAACTGAACGCCCATCAGTTGTTGTTGAAAGATTTAAAAATCCTATCGCAAAACGATCGTATCGTCGCGGTACCAGGGTTTCCGATGGCGGTACAAGAATATCTCAAACTTCCGGACCACAGCGAACATCTGCAGCGGTTTGCGGCAGACACCGGGAGTAATGTGGTGATACTGCTCGGACTAAAGGTGCTGCCGGATGGGTGTGTGCGTCGCGATGTCGGTATTGTTCCAATCGATGATGAACCATTGGCGGAGAAGGTAAGCTGCGCATGCATACCGGAGATTGACGATTGATTGTTTCTAACTGTCGCCTTTCATAGATTGTTACAGCACTTAAAGCGTCGGGCCAGGACACGAACTTTGAGCTGGAAGAATTACCGAGCGCGGATGTAAAAGGAACATTTTTCCAGCAACACAATTTGAAAGCATCGCGCAAACAGTTGATGCCGATCGTGAAAAGTGTGCTTAGCACGTTGCAGTGTGACACACTGGTGTGATATTAAATTATTGGCTTAATTATAAATGCACTAGTTAGGGAGGGGGAATGGATTTATGTTTGATTAGTAAGCTGAGAAAGAAAGCTTTCACTCCACCAAAGTATCTCCAATTAACGGAAACGTGTACGAATCGGTGTGAGCTATGGGATGCCATTAATTACAACACGAATGCGGTGTGTGGCTGTCCGAAAATGCTGCTGAAACTAAAACACGCAAACTACTGCCAGTCTGTAACCGGAAGCCGAATATGAGGACAGAAAATTTTGTAATTCTCGTGCATAACATATTCGGTGGACCGCTGGGCAGTAACAATGAGCGTACCTTAACACCTCTGCAAATGTTTCTCCACACAGCAATACTGATCGGTACGAGCGGTGCATTGTTCATCCTTTGTCTGTGCGATCTACACCGCATGCTGTACCAGCGCGACCTAGTGCTAAGTGTTATCGATCTGCTAATGTTGCTTGGGATTGCGATCACAGTGTTTACGATCCAAGCGTCTGCGCTGATAAAGTATGTACAAAAACCGACCGAATCCATTCTTCACTATCTTGACGATATAGACGGCCATCTGTACACACTGAGCATACGGCACGATCCTGCCCAACGGCTTCGGTTTAATTGTGCCGCCTGTTTTGCAAGCGCAATCGTCCTATCAATTGGCTATCTGCTGGCGAATGTGTTGCGAATTAGCCGACCGAATGCAGTGGTCTTTGCGTTTAAAACTTACGGCATATTTGTGGTGTTGCTCATGCACGGACTGTTTCTCGTGTTCAGTCATCAAATCCTGACGCGTGTTCGATGTATGAGCAAGCACCTGAAGAAAATGATAAGCACTACCAACACTGGCACGGAATACGGTAGCATACGATTGGGCAGAGATCTTCGAACGTTGGCCACGGTACAGATGCAGTGCTTCCGGGCGGTCAATCGTTTAAACGAGGATTGTGGTTTACCAAACGTTACCATCTTTGGTGAGTCCGTTGTCCTTCTAATGGTTCCATTATTATGTATTGCAAGCATGATACCCTCCTTACGTGTGCCAATCGGAATCGTTTTAGGAATGTTTTTCTACGTTCTCACGGCGAAATGCTTTCAACTGTTTTACGTCTGCTCAATCGAGTTTAGGCTGCACGGGTTTCAATTCAGTCACATTTTAGGTGAGTATAAGCATACTGTATATAAGCGCCTAATATGTAGGCAATCCGCATGCCATTCCCGAAAGGGCGGTCACCGAATGAATTATAGGAATGAACTATTAGGAGTAAATTTAGGATTAGGGGTTTAGAATATGAACAAACTCACTCAATAATGAAGCATTAAACACGTTTTCTTGCAACACCTCTTGAGAAAATATTCATAGATTTCTCCGCGACTCAACACATACTTGTAGGCGCCAGTTTTCACACGGCAGGACCGAGGTTCAAATACCAAACGGAAGGACCGTTCTTCCGTAGTAAGGTCTAGTAAGCCAGAAATGGCAGGCATGGTCTTAAAAGGAGATCGTTAGGCCAAGAAGAGAGAGGGAGAGAGAAGCATTAACTAGAAACCTAAAGAATAAAAGGTCTAAAGTCATATTACTCTTTCAGAACCCATCGTGCTGATAGTGGCAGTGTTTTCCTACTTTTTCACTACTACTTATCTTGGAGAATTGGTGCTAAGAGAGGTAATGGATGGAATGTGTGAAATGGAATGTGTTTTAAAGTGTGATTTAATGTTTTTTCCCCCACTCAATCATTAGACACAGCTCGTGATCAACAATCTCCACAAATTTGAGTCCAAGCATTCGATGCGACCCCAAAAGACGAACTACTCTGAGGTACTACTAGGGAGTAAAACGGAGTGCCACATCAGTCAGGCTAACATGAAATATTTTACCCTTTTTTGCACAGTTAGTTGAACAACTCGGTCATCAAATCCTGCATCAGCCGATCTGTTTTACCGTCATGAACTTCTTTCAAATAGATTTCAAATTTTTCCATCTGGTAAGTGATGGGATTTTTCACCGTCACCGTGCATAATTCCGTATTATAATGCCATTTTGCCATCAACAGGTCATGGCATCGGTTGGAACGTACCTAATCATATTGTTACAATTCGACTTTCAAAATTAATACAATGAGCTATGGCAACAACAGCCCAAGACGTACCTTACTACCTTTTAAATATTTAAATGTTACACGTGTCATGTGGCGCGGTCGTTACTAAGCGGTCTCACTGAATATTTCACAGCGTTATATTAATCTTCCTACACCGCTTTTTACTTGATTGCCAACCGACCAAAGCATCTCATTCGAACCGCAACCCCAACATGGAACAGACGCTCAATCACGCTATTTTCAAACTTTTCGCCCTAATGCCAATGCTGTCCCGAACGGACGAGCACGGTCACGTGTGGAAATATTTGCTAAACGTGTGCTACAGCTTGTGTGCGATCGCGTTCATCGTGCTGCAACAGTTTACCATCTGCAACATTCAGCTGGAGCGAGATTTTGCCGGCTGGTTTATCTGCACCACCGTACTGGCGACCAGCTTCGTTATCCTTGTGCAAGCGTTGGCGATGGGTAGGGGCGTGCAGCAGCTACTGGTGGAACTGATGGAAATCGATGCCCTGCTGGGCGGCGTCGAGAGGAAGCGACACTTTCGTGCCACATTCTACTGCCTGTACGGTGTCGGAATTGGGAGAATCATATTTCGCACCACGCTACTCATACACCTCGGGCAAAGGCCCGTTGGCATAGCGTTGCGGCTGGTCGTTCCATCGCTGATTGTTCTGGCGCGCCTTAACTTTCAAATCTATTTGATGGACCTTGTTGCGTCACAGCTCGAAACGATTGCGTCGGAGCTGGCCATCTCGCTGGAGGACAAAGCTGACCGTTGCGCCATCGGTGGTGAGAACGCCACGACACAGCAGTGCCGGTGCATCCTGCAGCGAACGGAGTACCTGTTTGGTCGTCTACAGAAATGTCTGCAAATGATCAACACCCAGTTCGGTTGGTCTACCGCGGCGATTGTGGTGCTCGTGTTCGTTGGCATCACCTTCCAGTTTCGCGTTCCCATGTACCCGATGCCGTTCTTTGGTGAGCAGATTTAAAGGTACGATCGTATTAATCTCGTCTAAGGGTATCCTTTTCTTTTCTCTCCACAGCTCAAGTTGTAGAAGTTTGGTATTCGATTATTGTGCTCTTCTGTCTGTGTCGTTCCTCGAGCCAATCCGTGGAACAGGTAATGGAAATGGGAAACAAGACCAGATCGTACCATGAACGCTGTTTTCCCCCGTTTTTTTTTTTTCACAACCCTTCAACAGGTTCACGAAATTAAGCGAATTTTACTGAAACCCTTCTACAATGCATCACTTTGGGATCAGATTAACAATTTTATCGTCCGGACCAAGCTGCAACCCTTCGTATTCACCGCCAACGGGCTCTATTCGATTAACTACGGACTGTTTGGTTCGGTAAGATCGACGAAACAAAATCCGACATCAGACATCCAGCTCATGCCTGTCTCATTCCAGACCCTGGCCGCATCCGCCACGTACATCGTCATCATGCTTCAGTTCGAGCAGAAAACGCCGGACGCATAGAGCCATCGTCAGACACCTTTCAGCACGCGCTTCAGATTTGTGCGCAAATTGTTGTCCATGTCCTTGTAGAAGTATTCGTCGAAAAATTTATGCTTCCGCAACATCCGGTACAACCGTTCGCCGAACTTCCTGCAACCAGAGAAATCAGTTAAATGTCCCACGTTGAACGACACGATCACGAACACTTCGCCGGAACGCTTACCTGGTTTCCATGTTTTTGTCCGTCAAAAATTTGGCCAACATCGATAGGATGGTTTTGCGTGTCCTCGTGTTGGCGGTGGTGCCCAAGATGGCGTCCAGTCCCGACACGACACAAATGCACACGAGCAGACGGGCCGTAGCGGTCCGCACAAGAGGATTTCGATGGCTGTTAGTAAAAAGGGAGCAGTGAAAAACTTGTAATTGCCAACGGTCGCGGGTGTCTTACATGGTTCCACGATTCGATATCGCCCGTACGGTGTGCGGTGTGGGAATGTAAGTGACCAGCTTGTCCAGCGCCACGTTCGCATCCTTCTGTATGAAGCGATTCGGATCGGCCGTCTTGCACAGCAGTATGTCCACCATCTCATCAAACTCTGGCCGTTTCGTCGACTTTGCCTGGCAGAACAGCTCACCCGACACCTGGCACGCCGACCGGCACAGTGCCGTCCGGGGAGATTTCAGGAACTCGATCAACTTCCGGTTGATGACGGTGATGTACTTCTCCTGCGCCTTCCAATCGATCCTGCCCGCCGTATCCATCAAATCCCATATGCCCTCCAGACACACCTCCCACACATTGTCCTGCAGCTTGTCCACGATGCCGGCAATGCTGACCGAGCCTTCCTTCGAACCCGCCCCAACGCACATCACATCCGGCGCATGTCCACGCCGTCGGCCGAACGTATCGCCGATCGGTTCCTCGTCCTGATCTTCGGCGCTCTCACCTTCCAGACTGAGCAGCGTCGTCGCATTACACTCGTCACGCCGCTCACCGTCCAGCTGCTCATCGATCGATCCATCGTCCGATTCGTCCTCCTCCTCGTCCAACCCTTCCTCGTCGTCGTGCGATTCTTCGGCCAGATGTAGCTGCTTGCGGGTCACCCGGCCCACCGGACCGGAAACGAACGGATCATCCACGAACGGAGAGTCGTGCGCGTCCTGCGCATGCGTTGTCGTTCGACGATGATCCACCTTCGTCTTTGCCACAACGTACCGGGACGACTTACCGACCGTACCGACGGCCGCCGGCTGTTTGGTGCTTCGACCGTAATGGCCACCCATCGTAGCGCCTCCATCGACGAGCTTCGTGCACGAACGGTTCCGCTTGGTACGGTCGAAGTACGGAACTTGGTGCGGTGCACGACCCACATTTCCCGCACGCAACTGTTCCCGTGCCATGGAAAGCACCTTAGCCTTCCGGTCCGTGGCGGCCATTCTCGACCGGCCGTCGGTCGGGTCTCCGATGGTCGACGATTCACTGTCGCTGGAAGCTAGCACCGACTCCTCCGGCACACGGTAGTTTGTTGTGGTGCGTGGCCCAGCCGTTGGTCGAAGCGTTTGCTGCTGCTGCTGCACTTTCTGCTCTGCCTCTACCAGCTCGATCAACGTCCGGCTTGTCTGGCTGTGCATGTTCCGGTGGCGTCGGTACACGCTGAAAAACCCACCGGCACGGGACCGACTCGCACTGTGGTACGGCGATAGCAGGGGAGCCCGACGAACGGCCGGGACGGGCGCAAATTGCTGCTGCGTCAACCGATCCTGATGCTGCACCATCCGAGTTGCGTTGTTCTGCGTGATAAAGTTGTCCGGAAAGCGAAACGTTTGGCAAACGTTTACAATTTGTGGATTTTTGTTTCGCGGCCGAATGGAGATCGGTTCCTGGTGTGCAACCTTAAGCTTTACCGACGGTAGCATGCTCGGGTTGCGCCCCTGACCGTACCCGGTTGCCTCGTACGAATCGTACTTGAACGATGGTTGGTGTCTGGTGTGCCAACGTGTGTCGCGATCGTAATGCTCCTCACCGTACTGATCCGCTTCCCAGTCGCGGTCGCCCGATGACAGGGTGCTCAGGGTTTCGTACCGTTTCGATCCACCACCCCGATCGGCCAACATCCGGCGCACATCACCACCGGCAGACGTTTCGTACTGAGGGAATTCTTTCGCGTCCTCACACACGGACGGTTCCGCGTGCAGCTGATGCGACTGACGCTGCGATCTCCGCCGTACGTCGTGCAGCGTTGCATCCGCATCCGAGTAGTGTAGACATCCGCTCGTGAGGATTTGCGTAAAGCTATTATCAGGCATTGCTCCAACGCCCGTTTCCCTTTTCCGAATGGCCGAGATAGCTAGATGGTTGTTATTGCACTTGAACGATTTGATCACGAATCTAACGGCGTACAATTTGAAGTCTAAAAATTTCGCACAACACTTTTGTGAAGGACACTCGCGAATTTTATTTGCCCACCGGAAACAATGATTGCTATGTGTGTATGGTTGGGTTGCTTCGATTCGCGAGAGAAGTCAATAGGAATGTATCAATGTGTGCTAGATTGGGGAGCGCAAATATGAAGCCAATATTGCGGGCCTTGCATTATTCTGCGTCGTTTGAATTGTGAGATTGCCACTACCGAGGCAATGTCCCTTAATGACCACTGACACTACCACAGCCAGCATGCCAATGACTAAGTACCCCCGCTATCGTTGGATGAAGTCATCAGTGCCATCAGACAGCTGAAACTCCACGAGTCGGCTAGCAGCGATGTGCTGTCATGCGTCGGCTGATTGTCAGGCAGTCCCGCATACTCTTCTGCAGACTTGCACCTTTTGCTACAGATTTCGTTGGAAGCTATCAAACTGGAATTTTTGGAGGGGAACTCTACGACAGATCAGCTAGAAGTGAAGTGCCGGGAGCACCAGATCCCCACGCAGCCACCCGTTCATGGACTTCAAGGCACCCTATGATACCATAGATCGGACCGAGCTATGGATGCGGCAGTACGGTTTCCCTGCGCAGCTGATACGGCTGTTGAGGGCTACTATGGACAGTATGCAGTGCAAGGTGAATTCCTTGGCTTCGCGGAAGACAGCGACATCATCGGCGGTGTGCAACTCCCGACTAGAACTCGAGGCCGATGGAATTGGATTGAGGATCAACGAAACGAAGACAAAGTGCCTGCTTGCCGGAGGCTCTGACCGTGATAGAGCATGACTAGGAAGCAAAGTATCGGTTGACGGAGCCGATCTTGAGGTAGCAGAGGCGTTTTGCTACCATGGCACAATCGTAATTTCGGACAGCAACGCAAGCAGCGAAAGGCGAAGGAGCCTTCAGGGGAATCGTGCCTTCTTCGGGCTCCACAGCCTCCTGAGATCCAGAAGACTCCTACAACGCACGAAATGCGCCCGATATTGGGCACTTACACGGCCAGTAGTCCTCTACGGTCAGGAGTGATGAGGTTGTTTGACTCATGTCCTACCAGGAAAAGCACAACGAGCTCATTGGCTGGATCAAGAGGCGTCAGAACCTGTGGGAGATCGGATGCAGCTATGGACCGTGCTTCCTGGAAACGGATTGGACACCAGTCCATATCTTATAAGACTGCTATACTTGGCCTGCCGGGGAAGTCCTCTAAACAACTGGACTTTTTGTGCTAGATCGTCCGGTGCCATTCTCTTGACATGATCAGCCCACCATGAGGATCAGGTCAGTAGTTGAACTTCTCATTCGGCGCACGGAATCCAGGTCATATATTGTTCAAGCAAACGATGGTCGGAACCGTTCGCCTCGTTCAAGGGACCTTGTCTACCAAGCGATTTCAGTCCACACGACGCCAAGTAATGGAAGAGCCCTCATCCCTCAATAGACTCTGAGGTACCTCGTCGTTCTAGGGACTTGGTCTAACAAAAAGGTCTTGTAATCGAAGAGAACTCATTGCCTTCGCATTGAATTGTATTAATCTCACCACCAGGCTTTCCTCAAGCCTCGATTCTAGGGGTAGATGATTACATCAACTAAGCAGTTTAGAACTGGCTCATAAAACACCATTTTGAGGGGGGCTTAGATTTTCTTTTATCTTTAATTTATTATAGCCTGTTATAGGATTATGTGTATACGTATTTAATATATATATCTGTAGTTATTACACATGTATATACGCGCGCGTGTGTGTGTGTATATAAGATATCGCTAAACGTGTATATCATTTTTATCTGTTCGTCTAAATATAACTGGTTCTGGTTCAGTTCTCCACAACAATCTACCATCCATCGTTTAATTCCTCGCTCTTGGTTCCGTTCGTGGCTGTACTATGATCTAGAGGGACTTTACTTTAAATGCACAATAAAACAACTTTACCTCTTACATCAACTAACCAACAACCGATTAAGGGATAACGAAGGATGGCTATAGTCTACCCAACAAACGTTCCGTGTTACCCAATCAAACGCGCTTAAAATTGAGTAAAACAGTCTGCAAAAATAAACGAAGTAAATGTACAGAAGTATAGCTTAACAAAACGGGAAAAAACAGAGAAATAACCACCAAATATATGCTGTAACAGTGTGTAACGCTCCCCATAGTCATATTTTATCTATCATATATCATCGTATCTGGTACAATCCCTAGATAGTTTCTCCATTCCATCTCACACAGCTGCCCACAGCAGCCGCTAGCGCAATGGATTTTGAAAGCAAATGCGCGCGCTCTGGTATGCTATGCTACGGGTGTATAGGACCGCATCTTGTTGTTTGTTCAAGCGCACTCTATATTTTCTACGATAGGTGTACGTCTATGTGGTGGTTCATTTGCTTGCCGATCTTCGAGATCGTCAAAGGACAACAGTGCTTGAGTTCAGGCTCACTAGCAGCTGGCCTACAAGGGTTGTTTGTTCCATTGTTTTACTTCATTTATCATGTTTACTTTACTTTAGTTACTTTACTTGTTAGTATTGATTTAAATCCTTTTTGTTTAGTTCTTGTTCTACTTTTGTTTTTCGTTACTTTGATACACTTTACTTCTCTACTCGGTTGAACTACTCTGAGGGTAGGGTTATGTTTTAGTTATGTTTTTTTTTTTGTTTACATGTTTCTATTACCATTATCTTCTGTTTTACTTTTACTAAACGTGTGTGTGTTGTTGGCATCAACAGGAACCGCAATTGTTTTTGTTTTATTTCCTCTGCTTTAATATGTTGTTTGGCCATATCTGCTTACCAGTACGAATATGCTAGCCCACTGCTTTAATAATCTTTCAACAGCAAAATAAGAAAGGTATTTCCTTTACCTTATTTTGATTAACAAGTCCTAACACAATGTTACACTACCGGTTCAGCAGCGCTACAGAAGAGAGCATTCCGATTCCCATCTTCGAGTTTCGTTTAAGTAGTTAGACACACATTGGAAAGTCGCGATAGCTAAGTGCAAATGAATTGTTGTATGGGGTGAATCTTGCATTGGTAATAGTGAGCACCCGTGTGGGCATTATGCTTGGAAGCAAATCAGTCCTCTGTTTTTGTTTTTGGTTTAATGCAGGGGTTTCCAGTTGATGATGTGAAAGCATCGATCCTTTTTGTAGGCTCCTTAGATGAAAGGGCAAACAAAGCTAGTTGACATGGGAACGGATGACCGGATGACAGGGGGATTCAATACAAACAGGATCGATTCCGTCAAGTAGAATGATATGTAAACGCAAATTGTAAATGAATGGTCCAGCTTCCAGAGTTCTTTTTTTCTTTGCTATTCCTTTTAAAACGTTGAGACTTGCTTGGGAACTTGATAGCAAATGTGTAGCGCAATCCTTCCTGTTTTTGTTTTCAAAATGGTGGTGACACAATTTCATTGTAATTCTATAAAAGGAGGCACCATCTATGTATGTATGTGTATATATGCATTTCCACTGCTGTATATAAAATGATATTGATGAATACGCTCTTGTTACCAAATGCGTCGGGTTTCCGGTTCCCTTTAACATATGTCACAAGTCCTGCTGTTAGTTCTGGGGTGATTAGTACAATCGTTTACCGAGTGCTTTCACACTACTTCTATGTACCTATATCGGTGGATCTGCTTTCGACAAAACTTTTCACCTGTAAATCTTGTGAGTGAGATACGCCGATACCAGGTAGAAGAGAATTCGGCGTTTTAATTATCTACCACTTTAGACTTTAGCGTCCAAACTTCGACAGAATTTCGGATGTAAGCTCAATGGTTAGCAAAGGGTAGCATTTTTCCACTAATCTCCTCACTACGCGCCGTGTTCTCTCTTCTACAATTAGTTCGCAGTACATCTTTCGTCTAGTATAGGATTGAAATCTTTGAATGTTTTTGTTAACTTGGATACGTAGCATCGGGACACTTACTACGGTGATCTTCACTATTATTACGTTCAGCTCAAGATCGAGAGCCCGTAGAAAATAATAACAACAAAAAAAAAACACGGAAAATGAGTCAGTGTCTCACTTGCTGGTAATCTACCCCTAGTACCTTTCGACTAGTGATGGGAATAACCACTCAGTAACGTGAATTAAATCATAGTGAATGAGTTATAATAGTGAGTTAAACCTTATACTCACTCTTTGAGAGTTAAATCTCGAGGAATGATTTAACTCTCCGTGCCAACTAGCCACTCATTCGCCACGTTTCAACTCACTCACATCCTTTAACTCACTCGTTTAATTCACGAGAGAGCCATTCATAGTGAGTGAGTGGTTAGTCGGCACGGAGAATTAAATCACAAGTGATTTGAAATAACGCTGCGTGATGAATTAAATCGGTAAAAGACTCGAGAAGGCCCCCCCTAGAATCTTTTGTGTGCAGCACTGTGGCCTGTCATTTTTGTTGTACAGTGGAATTTCTGTATGGTCAAAACCCATTTGATGTAAACATTGTGCATTGTTCCTTAATTCTGTTAATAGACAGCGAGTAGAACTTGATAAAATACATTGTAACAAGTGATTTGAGATTACGATATTCTTATGCTTCCTCTTTTGCTGAATATCAATGCAAGGTAACAAGTATTCATCGAATTACTGTTCCGTTACCGTCCGAGAACGCCTTGCATGTTTTAGGCCCGATTGTTCACCCCTAGTGCGACTGAAAACTAGTACGAAGCCCCTGTAACCCAAAATGAATGGTAGGGTTAGCGAAGAGGGGATTTTAATCATATAATAACAATATTTTATTCGACTTTCTTCAATCAATTTTGACCACACTGAAAGCACACTGAAAGCTCACTGTGAAGCTCTCGCAACGTGTACTGCGGATTGCATACCTTTAGGCGTAAATCCTACAGCGCCTAACAAATTTTGTCAGGGGGGGGCCTTCTCGAGTCTTTTACCGCCAATCCTGTAATGGAAAAGGAGTA
Organism: Anopheles stephensi; assembly: GCF_013141755.1. Taxonomy (NCBI): domain Eukaryota; kingdom Metazoa; phylum Arthropoda; class Insecta; order Diptera; family Culicidae; genus Anopheles; species Anopheles stephensi. Next base: position 55,256,692 of record NC_050202.1, read on the forward strand.
TAAAAGGTTCATGGTAGAATACGAGCAGTTGGGACACATGGTGAAACTCACCGAACCTGTCGACGATAGTGAGCCGCACTGCTACATCCCTCATCATGCCGTGATTAAGGAGTCGAGTTCTTCAACCAAGGTTCGTGTTGTTTTCGATGCATCCTGCAAAACAACATCGGGCTACTCCTTGAACGACACTTTACTCATTGGCCCAACGGTACAAGATGATCTGCTCACAATCATCTTGCGATTCAGGAAGCATTCTGTCGCATTAGTGGCAGACGTGGAGAAGATGTACAGGCAGATCCTGCATTATGATAAAGATCGAAAACTGCTACGCATTCGATATCGGGAACGTTCAACCGAACCAATAGCAACGTATGAGCTACAAACGGTGACCTACGGTACCGCATCAGCTCCGTTCTTGGCCACTCGTACGTTGCAACAAATCGCGCATGACAACAAACAGGAGTACCCCAAAGCCGTAGACCCGGTTCTGCATGATTTTTATGTGGATGACTTGCTGACTGGTGCAGCAAGTGTTTCAGAAGCCATCGAGACACGTAAACAGATATCATCGATGTTGGAATCAGCGGGCTTCTCACTAAAGAAATGGGCGTCGAACATACCGGCTGCGCTTGATGGTGTTCCAAGCGCCGATTTGGCCATCAAATCAGTTCTAGACTGGCAAGAAGACCAAGCAGTCTCAACACTGGGCTTGGTTTGGGAACCATCCAATGATATGTTTCGGTTTCGGGTGGATTTGCCAACCCCTGCAGAAGAGCTGACACGATGCCTGGTGTTATCATACACGGCCAGAATCTTCGATCCTCTTGGTCTGTTGGGACCAACGGTGATACTCGCCAAGATGTTCCTGCAACGCCTATGGGGATTGAAGCACGAGGGGAAGACGCTGGACTGGAATCGTCCGCTACCAGCGGAGATTCAGGAAGAGTGGAGGAGGTTCCACTCAACGCTCTATGTGTTACGCGAACTGCGAGTACCTCGATTGGTGGCACATAGCAATCCGGAAAGGCTGCAGCTGCATCTCTTCGCGGATGCATCTCAAGGAGCCTATGGAGCATGTTGTTACGTACGCTCGGATTCGACACGGGGCTCTACGGTTAGATTGCTAGCGGCTAAGTCCAAGGTGGTGTCCCTCTCAAACACACATTCCATCGCCAGATTAGAACTGTGTGCAGCACGGCTAGCAGTAGACTTTAGCAACATACTTTTCGCACGTTATTCCTCGTACGGCAAGTTGCGAAGGGTTGTTGCTTATTGCTTGCGAATCCTCTCCAACCTCAGGGCGAGCAAGTCAACGTCGATCAACAGCGTCAAGCGGAATACGGACATGAAGACGCTATTGAGTTCCGTTCCACCGCTTACAGCGGCGGAGTTGCAGGATGCGGAACTGAGGTTGTGTCAACGGGCACAACATGATTCGTTTGCGGAGGAGATGGACGACCTGAAACGAGGAAAGCTGGTGAGCGGAAGGTCGAGACTAAAGTGGTTGTCTCCATACCTCGACCCAAAGGGTGTGTTACGCGTCGGTGGCCGGCTTGGTAACGCCAACATACCAGAGTCAACCAAACATCCGATTGTCCTCGCTGCATCACATCGGCTGTCGACACTACTGGTCGAGAACACTCATCATCAAAAGATGCACGCGGGGCCACAATTCATGTTAGCAACAATCCGGCAGAAGTTTTGGTTGATTGGGGGCCGAAACTTAGCAAAGAGCGTGTACCATCGATGCCACACATGCTTTCGGAACAAGCCAACGCTGGTGAAACAGGCGGTAGCTGATTTGCCTAAGTCACGAGTGACACCAACGCGACCGTTTGCCGTCAGCGGCGTCGACTACTGTGGGCCGTTTTTGTTAAAGTCGACCGTCCGCAACCGAAGCCCAACGAAGGCATACATCGCGATATTCGTATGTTTCGCGACAAGGGCAGTCCATATCGAGCTGGTGAGTGATCTCACATCGACTGCTTTCCTATCAGCACTACGTCGCTTTGTCGCGAGACGTGGTAAAGTAGCCGAATTGCATTCGGACAATGCAACGACGTTCAAGGGCGCGGCACACGAGTTGCATCGCATCTATAGGATGCTGAAAATCGATGAGGGTGATAGGAGAGCGATCTTTGATTGGTGCGCAGAGAACGAACTGGTATGGAAGTTTATCCCCCCGCGTGCGCCTCATTTTGGAGGACTTTGGGAAGCGGCAGTTAAGTCCGCTAAAAGGCATCTGTTAAAGACGATAGGAGTTAGAAGTGTGACGCAAGAAAATATGCTTACCCTTCTGGCACAAGTTGAGCTTTGTTTAAATTCGCGTCCATTGATACCAATATCAGATGAGCCAACAGATTTGGAAGCACTAACCCCGGGCCATTTCTTGATAGGGAGTAGCATGCAGGCGGTACCACAAGTAGATCTTAGCAAGATTTCTCCGAACCGTTTGAAGGAGTACCAATTAGTGCAAAGGCAGATGCAAGAGATTTGGGCACGGTGGTACCCAGAATATCTACAGCAGCTACAGGCCAGGGCAAAGCACGCGAACAATACACCGGTGAAGCTAGAAGTGAACCAATTAGTGATCGTGAAAGAAGACAATACCCCACCTGCAGTTTGGCCAAAAGGGCGAATAACAGCTTTGCACCCAGGAAAAGACGGTGTAGTGAGAGTAGTAACTTTACGAGTGGGCACAGGAAAAGAAATTGTTCGAGCCGTCAGCAGAATCGCGTTACTACCCAATCCAATCGAACAGAGAGGTTAGAGCGGAAGAAGGATACACGTGGGAAATAGTAAACAACAGTTGTTGACATTTGGAGCGTCAAGTCAAGTTAAGTTTACACGTCGATCACATAGTTTCATGCATTTAAAAGAATTCTCTTTTGGTGGCCGGAATGTTGAATTTGGATAATTAGTATAATTAATTAATTTGCATGAAAATATTTTGAATTGTTATTGCATGAAAAATAAACAACACTTGACAACACTACGAGCAGAGAGTATAAACCAGACGCCAATGTAAGAAAAGTGAACTAGAGTAATTGAATTATGTACAAATCTGACGGTTGAATAAACATTACAAAAGCAACTTCCAAACGCATAACACATATTCAATTATCCGCTCCAGTTTTAGAAATTCCCAAATATCACAAGTTTCCTCCCTTCACGACCGGTGTAATTTATACACATATCTTTAGCGAGCTGCAAATTAGTGATTTTCCTAGAACACTGGCAACACCGCCAACTCGTTTACAGAAGTATTTACACGCGAATTCATGTTCAGCACAGTGTACGATCCCGTTGCATCGTGCTTAGCAACCATAGCATAGAAGATTTGATGCATAACAACGACATTGCATACATTTAGGCGCTACTTACCATAGATTGATTTTTTGAGTTTGATTTCTCTCAAATGAAACAAGACTCAGATTTGTTTTTTTTTTTGCTAATGTATAATATAGTATAATGAATACGTACTTTATTTAATCTCTTCTTTTTTGGTTTTCTTTGCATTGGTTTTATAATTTTTTTTTTTTTGCTTTGTTTTGTTTTGTTTGCGTTTGTTGTTTCCGTTTTTTTTTTCTTCCTTCTTTCTTTGTTTGTTTGCTTGTTTTATTATTTGAGGAAAAAGAACCACAAATTTCACAAATAAAAACAGTGAAATATATGTATGTTTATCACGAATATTGCGTTATGTTGTGTCTTCTTTTTTTTTTTGCTTGCTTGTGTGGCTTTCCTTTTTCATTTTCGTTCCTTAAAACCCATGGCCACTCTCCTGCACTCTTGCACGGAGGTCGATTCGATTTTGCTGCCATTTTCATTGTTTTCTCTTTCGGGTTTTGTTTTTCCTTTTTTGTTCTCTTCAATAAACATTCCTTTTTCTTGTTTGTATTTTTTTTTCGTGGCTTACTTGATCTGTTGTTCTTGTCGAGTGTGTGTTTGTCTTTTTTTGTATCTCTTTTCTACTTTTTTGTGTTTTTTTTTTGTTCTGGCTTATTTTTTTCATTAGGATTTTTAATTCGTTAAAGGTTTTTTTTTGTTTTTTTTTTCAAATACATTTGCTTTGCTATAACTGGATCAAAAAATATTACTTTAAGCAGTAAAAATGTATATTTGATGTATATATAATGTCTTTTTGTTTTGTTTTTTCCTCCTCTTCTTCTTCATTTCTTACGCCCCTCGTTACTATTCGAGGGAGGAAGCAAACCCTCTTTCTACTGTGTGCTGCTCTTCTCTGTTTTGGGCCTTTTCTTTTCCTTTGTGTGTATAAGATTGTAGCATGCTTTCCGCGTTACATTTTCTTCCCCTGTTCTGTGCACACTCCGGCGTTCTGTTGTTTGTTGTTTTGTTTTTCTGGTTGAAACTACTCCTTTAAAACATCTAAACGTATGGTCGCTACACTTCAACCGAACACTGAATCGCGTTTTTGTTTTGCTCTCGGTTCCGTTCCACATCCTGAAGCTACTACGCGCTTCAAACTGCTAGCTCTTGAATCCACTATAGGTGCATAACATGAGAAACAACACTTTGACAGCACTACCAGTAACAGATTACAAAAATACACCCTGATAGTTTTTTTTTTCCTTTTTTTTCTTATGCCGCCAACACACACACACACAAAAACACACACTGTTTAGTGAGGGGAGATGAGTGAGACGTCTTTAGGCTCACTTTGCTGCAGTGTCTCCGCGTATTGCGCTACAATAGTTCTACCCTTCCATTCTATTTACTCCTAGAAAAATATTCAATTTTGGTGGGAAAACTGGGATAAGAATCTGGAGCAAAAGCGTAAAAGACGTGAGTAAATACGCGCCGCGCCCTAGGCTGGTGTTGGTATTTTAATGCATACGTCCGTCCAGCCATTCTGCCGTCTGCCGCGAACAAACGTTAACGCGAGGGAACAATCGAGACAAGGTAGAATGAAGAACGAACGTTAATTTGCTGTTTTGCGTCTACGCTTTCTCCCTCCGCCTTTCTGTTCAACTTTCACTCTAAAATGACCGCTCCGTCGCGCCACTCGCTTTTCCTCTGGTAAGCCGGCAAGATAGCAAATTTGATTCAATTCAGTTTGCTTACTTGCTGTGCCTCAGTTTAGTTGTATGCAGTCTACTGGTTCTATTCCTTTTTACATCTTTTTTTCACGTTATTTTGGTACTTGTATACTCTGGTCTTGAAACTAGTAGTTTTTTTTTTGTTTTGTTGTAAGAATTTGCATTAAAGTCCATGGTAAATTTATTATTTTGCTATATGCGTCAACTGTCGACGTCCGACTTATGTTTGGAGGTATTTGCAAAAAACGTTTTTTTTTTGGGCATTTTTTTTGTTTTCTTTTAGGTTGTTTCAGTTTTTTTCCTCTAGTCATTGGTATATAAAGTGTTTTTTTTTTGTTTATATATTTGCGTTGTTTGTTTGTTGGATTTTTGGTTTTATTTTATTCTTTAATAAATTCAATGCATCCAAAAGTGGACAATACTTTAAGCCGAAATTTGAAAAATGGTGCAAAAACATTTGCAAAGAATACTATCTCTCTCTGCCAGTATTTAGTATTTAGGCGTGTTTCCGTCAAACCGCAAATGTTTGTGGGCGTGTGTGTGTGTGTGTGTCTTTGCTTCATTATTATCTTTTGTCGTAAAACAATCAGCTTTGTTTAACGGGGTGTTTTTTTTTTTTCTATTCGTTTATCTTAGTAGGATGTTTGGAGAGGTGCTTTACAAACAAAAATTTTATTGAATTTTTACAAAAATTTTAACAAAATATTTTACTAGCAAAAAAAACGATTTAAAGAAAAATAATTAAGCTAATATTACTATTCTCTTACTTCCCGTATTTTACGGTCAATCTTTTCAGAAGATAAACTTTATTTAATTAAATAAACTGTTTTTTTATACTGTATGATATGTCGAATTAAAGAACTACAAAACAACGGTATTGAATCATTTATGATTGAAAATAAATACAGCGAAAAAAAATAATCAAACAATATAGACTGTTTTCAAAGAAATTAAAATATCTTTCGATTGACATAAGCCTCATCATAGTAAAAATAGCTGCTTTAAAGTAAAGGTGTCCCTTTACAAAACTTCGGTTCCTCCTACCTCGATCCACACACACACACACACACACACAATCACACCTTGAACTGCCTGGGCACTAAAATATACTTCCTAGAACGTTCTATTAGGAGATGCAGAAAAAGGGGTTATTTGTATTTTTCTTCTATTGCTTACCAATTTCGCGCTGCCATTACACTTCGACCGACTGGTTCTTAACTTCTGCTCTGGCTAAGCTCTTTTAAGGGATGTTGTTTTTTTATTAATATTTTAAATTTCCATTTATCTCCGATAAAACAGTGACGCTCGTACGTACGTGCAGGAAATAAAGCCAATCAACACGTGGTGTTTTTTCCATTTTTTTTTCCTCTTAGTCTCCCGGCGTCAGTAAGTCGTTTTGAGGGAAAAGGTACTTAAAACGAATCGAAACAGGGAGAGCAATACGATAAATGATTCTTATTTCATAATGTTCACAACCATACTATGATCGAAAGGATGGTAAGCACTGTATCGCACGCCGCGTACGGGGATCTGGGCACGGAATACTCATATCGGTTCGTCACCGTGAAAATCGTCTGCTCCTGCTAGCTAGTGCTGTATACGTTCCGAAACCATGGCACCAAATTATTTCGCGCTAATGTGCTCACTTGCAGCAGTGCTAACCACAACAACCTAACTCGTGGAATATTTTTATCTCTGCGAGTTTAACTAACTTCCAGCTGAATAAGAAGCAGGTTACGCAAGGTGACTCTCTACAGCAGAAAATAAAGGGATCAATAGAGCCCCAGTAATGCGTGCATCATCATCCGAGAACGGGCACCATGTGTGTGCGTGTGTGGCATGGATTATGCATCGGTAATGTGTGCCCTTCTCCCCCTTCTACATATGTATATTCATGCACACATACAATATATGTATATATACATCTGTATACGAATATAAATAGTGTAATACTTTTACTTTTGTTCTGTAATTTATAATATAAATTATTATTGCTTTCAATCGAAGATTAGCTACTGCCAGTATGGATTCCGTTTTGTAACATTCATTTACACACACACACATACACACGCATGCACACTCAACACACACAAACACACACGTTCGCACACGTTTGAATGGTTGGTTGGATTTTAATCGTTTCATGTGCTTTTGCTGCCAACGGCGGCGCTTTTTTGTTCTTTGGCTTTCTCGCTTCGTTAAGACTTCATTTTCCCATCGTTTCGTTTTCTTTGAATCCATCCACACAAGTTACGTCGTAAAATAACGTTTTTTTTCCTTCCATTCCCTTCAAGCACCAGGCGTCTCCATCATGCTTCCATTCGCTTGAAGTACCAGGCGTCTCCATTGTGTTAAAAAGACAGTTTTTTTGCTTGCACAAATTACTCTCATTTCTCAGCGAATGAGCAATTGCGTGGACTTCACATCGACAAACGAATTATTTAATCTTTAAATGAAACACATCGTTACTGGTTAAAATCGATTTCTCTAACGGCAAAAATACTGGTAAAATATGAAGTACCAGGCGCCTCCATCCGAACGGCCAAACATAAATCTTGTACTACGTTGCATTTTCAAACACTTGTTCAATTTTCTTCCTATAAATAAACTAATTTTGCGCTTGTTTTTTTTTTTCCTCAATCAACTTTTGCACCATCCTTTTGACGTGAAGAAATAAAGTTCTTGTGCTTCTTTCGTAACAACAACTTCCATCCATTGATCATTTCGTTTGCTCCATACAGAAATAAAAGAAAGCTAACATAACTAACCATAAAATAGTTCTCAGCTTTCTTTAGCATTTTTTGGTTTTGCTTTTGTTTACTATCTTTTCCCGCAAAATTTGGGTTTTTAAAAGTTTGCTGCTTCGTGTTTTGTAATCCTTCCATCCTCTTCTTCTTTGCTAGCACGTACTTGTATATGTATATATTTAATATATATATATATATAGATTTTGTGTATAATAAATATGTGTATATAAAAAAGACAAGGCATACTATATATATACATATACATATATATGTTCTTATGCGTGTGTGTGTATAAATATTGTTTGAGAAAATAATTGAATTATTCTTTTATGGTGTAAAACGCAAGGAGGGAGAATAAAGATGCACTATAAAAAACATTTTTTCTTGGTTTGAAGTTGAAGATCGTTCCACACTCGTTCACTTTCCTTTCGGCTTGCATTTTCATTCTTTGTTTCCTTTTGTTTTGTTTTTCTTCAGCACAATCAGCATTAAGTCGAATGCGCATCACTGTTGACAGTTGTACGCGGTGACGCATATTTGCAATCGTGCCACGCTAATGCCCATTGCCAGAAATTCTTACTACAGAGCTCACTCGAAACGTTCGACAAGGTGTAGGTTGATATATGTAATCGTTGGGGCCTATCAACAATGCCCGTTTTTTTTTTTTTTGTGGCTTCATACGACCAATGGACACAGTTTCATTAACAAGCCATTAACAGCAAGCGTATAGGTGAAGATTGAGACTGGGTATGACAGTAGATAAACGTTAGTAATTCAAACCATGTCTTTACGCCTCGCTACACTGCAACTGGGGGATGTAATGCATCCCCGCTGCCAATCTACTCAGCGCCACCATTACTAACACACTCACAAACACACTGTTGGAAGAATTAGGCACCCACTTAGGTGTCTCTCTCGGTTTGTCTCGGGTTCTCTCTTCTGTTCCGTGTACTGCCGTGCTGCAGCAGCAGCATCAGCAGCAGCAATTCGTTATAGGATAAATATGAGTGTGTTTATTAATTTTGCTGTGTGTTTCTTACCGAAAAGAACTACAAGAGGTATAACTTCAAAGATTTTTTTTTTTAATTTCGATTAAACTATGTTTAAAAATTCAGTTGTCCATATGTCGGCTACCCCGTTTGCCTTTTACCATACGTATAAGTATATCTAAATGCATATATGCATGAGTATATATATATATATATATATATTACCATACAACTCACATATATATCTGTACGCATGTATGTGTTTGTATATGTATATGTATATATGTATAAGGTATAATTTAATTTTTCTCTGCTCTCTGGAGATGGAACGATCTGTAGCGTTGGTTGCTTTTGCATTCCTTGTGTTACGCGAGCTAAATATGTAAAAGTACTATATCCGATACAGCGCGCAAAGTGAAGCTGCCAAACTCAACGACTGACTGTTGGTAGGAATCATGGTTAGGTTTTGCTTAATTATCGGACAAAAAACATACATAGGTAGTTTGCAGCTGAGTGCTTCACCTCACACCGGACACTTTCAAAATGGCTGCCGGAACTGCATCTGTTTACGCTGTTGCTGTGCATTTACCCTCTCTACATTTCACTAAAGAAGTTTATGTGTCCCCTTCTATAACGCTTACTATTTTGATGTATATTTTTGAAGAATATAAACGCCTATTTTGCTGTGTATGGCTCCTCGTACGTGTTTGAGAACGTAAACGATTCTTAAGGAGTTCGTAAGGTCGGTTTACTTTTTTTTTCTCTCTCTCTCTCTCTCTCTCTCTCTCTCTCTCTCTCTCTCTCTTTTGCTTATAAAATGAAAGCTAACTATGGGCTTCAGTAGACCACCACCTTTCATGTTTCAAACTTATACATTTATTATATTGTCTTTTCTAACCCTTTCCTAGCGCGTCTCGCCGGCTCTCGTTTAGCTGAAGGTGCCGTAACTGATAGCAGCCAAATATCCTTTTTTTATCGCGGTTTAATGTAAATAGTAAAAACAACCGTGAAATAAGAAGAAAGTAAATAAACGCATTTTTTCTCCTAATTTTTTCCAACATGTCTTCTGCGACTCCACTCTGCTTTCTGGGTGCATCATGATCAATCTAAAAAAAAACCCATTCAACTACCAAACGGTGCACTTTACATCAAAATGGTGTCTGTCTGGAAAGCACTGCGGAGATACATATCTCGGAACGGTTTGTCCATGTGCAGCATGCTTCCGCCTCCGCGTAATTTGATTCGATAAATGTGATTTTTCTTTTTAAATGTCCTTTAATTGTTATTCGTTGGAGACAAAACAACTGTTGCACAAAACGTTCGAGATTTTGTGTTTCTTATTTTTTTCTTTTATGTAAAAATAACGATACCCCGTGCGGAGGATTTATTTTTTCGCCTATTAGCGGGAAAAGGTTGGCTGAGCTTGCATTTTTTTTTGTGTGCGTTCTTTAAATGGTAAAATGATCTTCACTTCGTTCACTCTCGCTGTGTGTATACTTTTTTTTTTTTTGCTTGTTATTGTTTAATTTAAAACCATAAATAAGAAACTCTACGGGCTAAGGTCATCAAAGGGACTAGGAAGACATCAAATGTGAGGCATTTTTTTTATTCGTACAAAACTAAATCAAAAATTTACGCCATTCCAAAAAACCTGAAGCGCAACGGTGTACTATATATATATATATATATATATATATATATATATATATATATATATATATATATATATATATATATATATATATATATATATATACCTATGGAGCATTAAATCGCCAAGATAAACGGGCCACCAATCCACGACGAAACAAAAATATATTTATGTACGCCTAGCAAAACGGATACCAGGCGCGCGCTCGCCACCGAACATGCAAGCAAAAAACCCAAAAAGAAATGAAAAACACAAATAAAAAAAAGAAACCAGCGTGGCAAGGTAAATAAAACTGTAAAACTTTATTTTCGTCCTTTTGTAAATTCCTGTTTTGTATAATTTGTATGTATATAATATATTTCTATATAAATTTTATGTACATTTCGTGTGTAAAAGCGAACAAAAAAGTATATATTAACACTAAACCGTGCAAAAGGCACTACATCAAATAGTTAAAAATGATAGTAAAGTTTTGTAACTATTGTCATCTCAAAACAAAACACAATCTCGACTTGAGGATACACAAAAACGGGGGAAAAACTATGTATAAAGTTAAAAGAAAACCTACAATTTAAAACAAAAACCGTATCCTGTTAAGTTGTCTCGTTTAGCAGATTTTTTTTTTTTGCCTACGAAACTTGCTCACAACTGTTTCCCTTTTTGCTACTGGTTGGCTCAATCTATCGTGTTCTACTATTCTATGCGAACGGCCAAAAAACGGTAAAAGTGGGAAAACGGGTGCTTAAGAAGTTAATTATCGTTGACAGACCTCCCCCAAACCCCCCAAAAAAAAAGGAATTGCTGCTAGCTACAAAATTATAATTGGTGTAAATCAACTTCTAAAGTGAACTTCCTTCTAACGCGATTTTTTTTTTCGTTTTTTGGGAGTGGTGGACAATGTAACAGATAGTGAATTTGTTAGGCCTATCGAAAGTACGGAGGAAAAAAAAATTTTTTTTCTTTGAAACACTAATTTCCTTCGCAAAAAAATTGATTATTATCCTAATGCATACAGACAAAACACACACTCACACGCACACACACACACACGCTTCGCTTCTCCTGTGGCATGGCACATTTACCGTTCAATAACCCGCCTCACCACGCTCTGCTTCGCTGGCGTACGTGTTAGGAACACCTTCCTTTGACTGTTTCGCTTGTGGCGCGTTGTGAGCGAGCAGTAATAATAGTTACGCTTCGGCTCGCAATATGCTCCTCCCCTTACAAGAACGTACTCTCTTCCACGGTCCATAATAATGCTAAATATGAAAACTATTAGGCAAGAGATGGTTTTTGACTATTTCACTTATACGTGCTTGCGTTTTAAATATTTGCCTCTGAGTAAATAAGATAAACTTTTCCATTGCGGCCCTCACTTCATAGGCGGGCGGGCCGGGTACCGGGTGGTCAAATGCATCTCTACATACTGGACACAAAAAACGCTATAATGCCGGGGAAGGAGCCCGGTAGCTGTGGTAGCTGTTTGCTTTTGGAGCTGGACATTGGGTTCTCATTCTGTCACATCTTGGCCTAGCGTCCGCTCATGCCTGCCATTTCTGGCTTATTGATACCGTTCACTACGGGGGAACGGGTCCGGATGGGATTTGAACCCCAGTCCTGTCGAATGAAGACCGGTGCCGTTGTCGCCTCTACCACCGGAACATTGGGTTCTGTGATGTAATTCATTAGAACACAGTCTACTCTACTCTTCATTCTCCCCTCTCTATTTCATATCCTTCCCGGTTTACTTGGGCTTCTGGCTTGTATACATAAGAAGATTTCTAAAATTCGTATTAACATGGTATAGTAGGCATGTAAATAGCTTTTTTTTTTGTTTGTTTCTTCAAATTTAAAACACCACAAGTCCTGCCTTGCTTCCTGTTGTTGTCATATCTTTTCCATTTTCTTCCATTTGCAAGAGTGTTAAAAGTTTCATGTATTATTGTGTGTTAGGTGTATGTTTGCAGAAAACGTAGAATGTGAACTTGAAGAGTACATCGTTAGAATTGATTTAAATATTTGTCTACTATTTTTGTTTGCTGGTTTGTTTCCATATAAATATTTTATACAAGTGCATATAAGTAGGATTACTTTTATATGTAACTTTAGACGTTTCCTTTTGTTTTCCTTCTTTGTACGTACCACACCACCTTACCCTCCCACCGTACCTGGGTGCACTATTATTTTATTCGTTTGTTTTTTTTTTGTTCTCTTTTGCATTTTTGGTGATTGGGAGATGGTTGAAGATGTGAGAAGAAGAGTTATCAGTTAGTTTTAAAAAAAGGTTATAGGTGATTGTATTGTTTCAAAATCCGATAGTTCTTACTTTCGGTGCCGTTCCTTAGCAGTCGAAGGGCCGGATACATGCGAGAGATTAATCTTTCCTTCCATTTCCTGCCTTTAACTGTATCGTACTTGTTTTTTTTTTCAGTTTGAAAGTTGTATAACCGTGAGCGTTTTTTTGTATTTTAATTGCGTATAATTTATATTATTATCAAATTGATCTCAAATATATTATTGTGAACATTGGGTTTTAGTTTTCGGCTGCATTTCCGCACATAGATTCGGTACGCTTTGTTGCTGCTCAAATGGCTATTGACCTCACACACCGGTCTTCTCTCTCTCTCTCTCGTTTTGGGGGACGATAACTTTCTGTAGGTTGTTACTTTTTTTGTTGTTGTCGATTAAGGAGTATATATGTTTAGATGTAACGCAAGTGTATCTTTGTATATATATTGTTTTGAATTCATATACACAATATCGATCTACAAAAATAGAAAATTCTGCAGACTCGCTGTTGGATTTTAAGTTTTTTTTAAAGCTAGAACTGTACTTTACAAATTGTAATGTGTATTCACCGTAATACACATGTATAGTAGGACTCCCTGGTTTCATCATGATTTTTTGTTGTGTTTCGACATATAGTGTTTTAGAAGTATGCTTTGTGTTTGAAAAGGGTGTGTGGGTTTGCGGGTGTGTGTGGTAATTAATTGTGTAAAGGTGTTGATTACTAGGTCTAAAAGATTGCATTCAGTTCCGAACAATACGTTCCCGTTTTTTTTAATTGTTGTATGAGGAATATGAGAAAATTATTGAAATACGTGTCTCGTGTGGATTAGTTGGACAAGAGATTTGCATATTGACTGCAGAAGAAAACTCGACGACGGCGAGGACCGAAGCCGAATAAATATAAAAAAGTTTAGCTGGCCATTAGTTTGAAGTATTGCCCTTTCTATGTACGCTAAAGTAATGCAAGTGCAATGGAAGAAAATTTTGATTCTGTGTTGAAATTAAACACAATTTTCTTAACCGTTTGCTTTCCAAGACCAACGTAAGCATGGTGACTTCCTTAGACTTTAATTCAGCTCTGTTGTGTGTTAGGCCAAACAGGACCGTAGCAGATATGCCAATGAACTGTTGTAGAGTATATGTATATAGAATTTGTTTGTAGTATAACAAAAACGACGCTCATACTTTCGCCATTTCAAACTAAAGCACTGTTTTTTCCGTAAACTCGTGTCCCTTCCAACATACGCAGTAAAAAAAGGTGGAAATTTCTACTGACATTTTGGTGGAAATTTGTGTAAATGGGAACAAATTTTCCAAAAAGTGATTGAGACTATTTTGGACATAATGAAACTGGTATCTGCTTGATTCATTCCATAATTTCTTTAATGCGTTTTTGTGTATCTTTTGTTTCCATTTATCTCTGTTATACAATATGAAAAGGAAGGAAGGAAACGTGTGCTACAACACAGCTCGACTAAAAACTGTTTTGTTAAATAGAGTACAAAACCGTGTGTGATTTAAAAGGCTTCTCCTGCTCTGTTTAAAATTGGGGCATTCTTGTCCAGTTTTGCTCCGGTGTATTTTGCTTTCCAGTGTGCAAAGATAAAATATGTATGTATGTACCCCCGAATGGATTTTATGACCATGACTTTGCATCAACCTTTGTTGCACACCTTTTTGTTGTTTTTTTCCCCCGTTTTTTGCTATTCTCTATATATATTTTATGTAAATACGTAAAAAAGCTTAATATCTACTGCGGGCAAAATTGGTTCAAACAAGAAACATTTCTACAACCATCGATAGAGCTTCCTTGCTTTCGGTTACACCTCCGTTTTGCGGCAACAAAAGTGTGACGGTGACGAGAAACAAATAATAAAAATCTAAAGTTTTCGACATTGGTTGTCGTTCGTGTCCGCACGCTACCTCTGTTGTGACGGACGTTTCCTGTGTTTTGTTTGCTGCAAGGAGGTTTGTTTTTCAAAATCTTATCTTGAAACTATCGTGTGTATCGAAGTGTCACATTAATTTTCATTCATAGAACGCTTTCATCGTTACACGCAAAAAAAACGGTTATTGCGATAAAGGAAAGTAACACTATTCCAAAAGGAATTTTTAACGCAATAAAATATGTTGTTTTTTGTTTTTGTTTTTCGTTTTCCTCTTTACTACTGATGGCACTATGTTGCATGATTATTTTTAGTTTACTAACTTGGTTAAATTAGTCTCTATCTGTTGCTGCTTTCCTTAAAACACCGTACCGTGGTACACACCGTGTCGGGATGTCAGATTTCAGACCACCAAATGGCAGGGTGTGCTCACAAAAATATTTTACGATTTGTTATCTTGCGCTATCCAACTATAATCTCGTCTAATATCTGGCGGCGCGCGCTCTGAGCAAGGTTTGGCGCGATTTTTTGTTTTGCTAAAGAAAAACACACCATTATGAATTTGATTGAAGTAGAAGCTCAACTGAACAAGTGAAAACTGATTAAATTTGCGTGAGTGATTTTGTTTTGTTCAAGTCCAATATACTTGCCCCCCTCCACATCCAGTTTTGGCAAATTACTTGTAGTTATATTTTCATTTAAAATTGACTTTATATAATGGATTTTGCAATTTGTTGATATGTGTTTTTTTGTATGCCTGCTCTATACATGTTTGCTCTACAGCTGCACATAGAACGGTTGGTGAATCAACGGTTGGAAACACAAATCGAGGTTTTCGATGCCAAATTGTGTTTTGTTTTTTTCTTCTACTGTTTCACTAAAGTTCTTTAAGAAAAAAAGTACCCTACCGTAAATTATTTTTGAAAACTTTGTTCCTGATTAAAGAAACCTGTTTGAAACAGCTTATCACGTGTATCAGCTGAAAGTGTAGAGATATAACTTTAATTGATCACTTTCCCTGCTGTACTGCAACAAATAAAGGATGCCTAATCCACGAAACGAAGGCTGAAGAATACGTTTATAAATACATTCTCCCTAGTGTTTTTTGTTTCATTTAATGATACAGAAAAAATCTTGTTACAATTCAATAAAAAAAAACACACACAAAGTTATTTGAAAAAATAAAAAATAAAACAACTAAAATAAGCTGACCAATAAAATTCATTATTCTAGGAAGGTGGTGGTAGTCAATCATGCTAATCTAATCTGAATAAAACAAACCGGCTAAGCGTAAAAACAAAAGCGTGTTTAATTCATAACTGTAAAAGCGTATCAAATTTCAGCTTTTGTTTGTTTTTGTTTTTGTGCCGTAAAACCCTACACTAAATCTATATAACTATAACTGCAAAAAAACTGCTAAGGAACTGCTTTAGTACTGCAGAGTGTACAACACCACCGCCATCGGTGATTGTTGAAAAGATTTCTCCACGGGTTCCACGGAAAGTAAGACCGTCACAGAAGAAACACCCGGCTCGCACAGCAGGATGATTCTTTGATTGTGAGAAAATATATTTCTTTTTCGTATTTTTTTTCTTAGAATCACACACACACACATAGAACGATCAGTTTATTGATTTGAGAAGGAACTTTAAACGCGCTTTTAGTTCTAGTGTATCCGTGGGATGTGTGAACGTTCCTATATTAGTTTACTTGATTATGAATAATTCTTTTCCTATCGGAGTTCTAATTTCCTTGCCTGGTTTTGCTATCGATTCATTCTACCTTAGCCATGAATCTGGACTTGAATATGGACTGGACTTTAACAGAAAATGCTTCATGTTGTAATATCTATTTTTTAGCAAAACAAAAACGAAACGCCTTAAACGTTATCTGTACCGCCTTTTTCTTCCATCATTTCAATAAAGTAAAATTTAAAATATCTTACTGCCATTTGATAGTATCGTACGGTATAGTGTGCGGGTAGTGGTAGTACATTTTCGGAATCGCATTTTCCCCTTCTGCCATCCGCTACAAATAACTTAGAACGCTCTAAGATGGCCGTCCACCGCGTTCGGCCAGTTCTAAAATCGTTGCCATATTTCTATTAATAGATGTATAAATGTAAAATGTAAGGCAAAAAATATTTTGTTTCAATTATAAAATATTTTGCTTTGGATTCGATTTTTTCTATACCTTATTGGAAAAATGGGGAGGGGGGGGGATTTTGTTTTACACTTATTTCTTTTTGCAATCGTGTGCCATTTCCCTTCTCTCAATCGCTATTTTTTTAGGTAAACTTTTGTTTTCTTTTGTTTAAAGTCTTGAAAAATGCTTTTCTAGATTGTTACCGGAAGCCATTGAATTCATTGTTGGCTATCTATATAAAATGTACGATAACGTTTAATTGCCTTTTTTGGGTTTTTTGCTACACTGTTTAGCCAATACAACATGTCTTTTGAACGGTAGGTTTTGTTTTTAAACATGCTTAATAATATCCATTCACCGGAAACACTGCAAAACTGCACACACAAACGTGTGGCTCAATAAATATCCTCGAACAATCTCAAACTGAGCAAGCGTTACCGAATGGAAATAATTGTGACGAACATTGAGTAAATTTAGTGAAACAATCGGTGTGAAACCAATAACCGTAACACAACATACTTTCAAAACGAAACAACTAAAATCTGCTGTGCTCACACTACTGCCCGGCGTGAAGAAAGAAAAACAAACAAACAAAATTAAAATATGGCATCTAAATATTGCTTTCCAACATCGCTTCGATGTTTGGGACGAGATAATGGACTTCGTTTCGATTTTTTTGTTTAGCAACATTGAACACAAAAAATACCCTCTTCGAGATTCGATTGCAACACAGAAAAACTCACATGTAAAAAGGCATAAAAACTTAGCTTAAAAAATGCGTAAATATAATTTTAAAGCGAGATTCGCAGGAAGAAAGGAAACAAAAATAGAACAATGTGTCAAAATTTTAAAGTTTGGTTCCCTTATGTAAAAGTATTAAATAATTTTATCCAAAATTGAATCCTGTGCGCTTCTACCCCTATAGAATATACGCCAGTAAAGTCTGCATAAATATAAATTCATATAAATTATAAAATTTGTCTGCTTCAGACTGTTTACAACCTGATGATCGATCCGTCCTAAATCTATCCTAAATTACAAATTTGCATAAAATTTTGAAGTTTGCTTTAAAGGGGGGCGATCCGTTACATAGATGAACGTCCGCCGCCAGCACACGTTCAGCAAGAGGTGTGCCATTTTGCTCGCGTTCTCACGCAATAAAAGGCAAGCAATGAACGAAGACATTGCTGCTCGAAAATGAGGTACCGGGGCAATACTTCCCAAAACGGTTACCAACATGATGAATTTAAAATCGCGAAAAACGTTGATCTATCCATGACACGCTAGAGGGGAAAGCAAAGCTTAAAGCCAGTTGATCAACAGAATAAGCTTAATCTATCGTTAAACCAAGAGACATCCGAAAAGTGCTAAAGGAATAGAGACTATCATTTAAAAAAAATGTATCAAATATAGTTGTTGCGTTGAATTGTCAGTTGAGCCTTTGTACGGGCGATACAGGCTTCTCCACGCTTTCCACAGCAAGACAAATGGTTCTCTTTGAATGACTTACTATATACCTACATAAAGGTAAATATTATCAATCATTCACAGTGAGAAGCGTAGAACCTTCACCACCGCTTGCAACAACAACAAAGCAATACACGGTTTAAAAAAAAGTTACAAATAAATACTGCTAGCAAGTTTAAAAACTCAAACCATAGAGACCGGATACAATTTCACAGACAGGTGTTTTTAGTCTCGATTTGCGGTTAGGGTTTGGTGGGAACAAAAAGAAAAAATCTATCGAATAGAGAAATACATTGTTTACTGGTGGACCTGCTGTGGTGTTCGAACGATCAATCGAGCGCGACTCTATCGGTTTCGAGCACAGCAAATAAAAATCATTACCGAACTACGCAAAAAAAATCACAAAAATGTCTTTCTGTATCAATAAACAACAAAAAAAACATCCCCGGATGCAATAAAAACAAAAGGTGAGTGGTGTTTTTCTTAACCTAACCTAATGACGATAAAACAACGCCATACCTTAAATCTTAACATTATTGCAAAGGCAATGTATGTAAACTAGACGAAAATAAAAAAACATGGAACTTGGATCAGGAAAAATTAGGGGGACAAAAATATCTGCCAACAACGTAATCGGTTCACGGTTTGTTAAAACAGTAAATACTAAAATAAAGGAGGAACGATATTCTCGCTTCGTAAAGCCGTGCTGGGATACCCCCCGTTTCTCTCCTGCCGGACACTTTGTAGTGCAGTGCAGTGCGCCACCGTCTGATTAAAATGTTTTTGTTTTGTTTTTACTAACCGGCAATCGGGAAAATTGTATTGCTGCTTAGACTGTTGGGCCAAATAGTGTAAAAAAGATGTTAGCAATTCAATTTCTCGATTCTCTCACTCTCTTGCGCACATTCGTCTTGATTAGCGCTTGTTTTCGTTTCCATCCGTATGTGTTGTGGTTTGTAATTTTTCATTCAAAAAATATATATATATCGATAGTAACACATTTGACTTTTCCAATACTTTGAAAATCCCGCTCATCTGTCCTGTTATCCGAGCTTCGCATTTCGCAACCACCATGCCCTTTATCGGGTCCACCCTTTGTGGGGTTCTTATGGCATGTTGAACATGCTTTAAATTTACAATCCTGATTTACCATTTTCGTTTTGCTACGGTGTTGGAAACAGTTTTGTCTCCCTGCGCCTTGCTTTCGCATGTGTATGTGTCCCGCAAAGGATTGCATTAAGTCGAATCTGAGATAAAATACCAAGACAGGTGAAAAAGACTTCAGTACTATTTACAACAGCAATGCCGCTGTATGAATGCGCTGGTGGACTTGCCCCAAAAGTGTAATTCCTTTTGTACCGGTATGGTTAATAAGATGTAGAGATATACTTTTTGGACGCATAAAACCGCGAACTATTGTTTGTTTTTTTGTTGGGGTGTAATAATGCACGCTCGTTGTGTTTTTTTTTGTTGGATGGTCGTCACCGAAACCAACGGTGCACACTACATCCGACCTATGCCGGGGCCATAATATTCTGTTCTGCTACACATAGTTCACGCTGTAAATATAGATATAGTTGAGGCGGTTCTTATAATCTTAGGAAACCCCACAGTAGTAGTACGCGTTCGTTTCACCAAATACGCGCGGCTATTAAAACTGCTAATGGCCTGGCTTTTACCGAATGTCTCACTACGTAGATGTAAAACACAAAAACAGAGATCATGTATTGTTTGTCATCTTCAAATAATAAATATCGAATAATATAATAGATCGATTGCGCAATCGTGCAAAACGTTACCTACGGTGAACACAAACAATTAAAATAATGATAATCCTTGCTACCTTGCTTGCTACCCCATCTACAAAATTAATAATATCATCCATTCATCGGTTGAACGAAGAAAAGCACTTGCTTTTGTTGCATATTGGAGGGGGGGGAGCATAATTCTGGTTAATTGGTAATTAGTTTGCTCCTAATCGCGCGAATCAATCGCTTGTTCGACAACGTACTATAAGCAATAACGCGACACAAAAATCATGCCCCGAAAGCTCGATGAATCTATCTCGTTTTTTTCTCTCTATCTCGTAAACAGTTTGCTGGTGGAGGACTTGGATGGCTTGTGTGTCCCATCGCTGTTGGTATGTGTCGTACGAACGTCGAACTTGTTCAACACACCGCTTTTACACTCATTGATAGATGCGCGACGAGAGATGATGAATGTCATAAGAAATCATAGCTAGAATACTCACGCACGTGTGCAAGCGAAGGACTAACGTGCACCAGGATCAACGTTGGTGGGAGAGAAAAGGAGTGTGCAGGATGTGCCTTAATAATTAGGCTTTAAAATTCTCGCGCCCGCTATTGATCACTGAATGTAGAGTGTGTTCAGGACAAGGACATGATGATTATTTTTGGCTAAAGTTACCACATATCCTTCCGAGGTGATTTTCAGTCCACAGCAACGGGATACCTGCAATGGGAGAAATGCATCAACACACTACAATTTGAACGTTCGGCACTACGAGAACCGAGGCGACAAGTAGGCGGCCGCACGCTCGGAACCTTGCACGGCAGAGTTTAATAGTGGCAATATGTGGATCGTCCTTCAGTAAGGCAAAAAAGCGTCACATGAGGTACAGAAACCATAACAAAATTTAGGTATAAAACAAAGAACTATCCATCGTCTTACCTTAACATACGGACATTCAAACTCCGACTGCAAATGTCCATCCTTCGAATAGCAGGCCACATGGAAGCGGTTACCATGTGAATCGCCGATGAGCACATCACCAGCATCAGATATATCGATACCGTTCGGAAAGCAGGTAATTTTTTCACTGCCGATACGATACTTGAACGTGCCATCTTCTCCGAATACAGCCACGCAGTGTCCCTTGAAATCGCACACGAAAAAATCCGTTCCTGCGATAATGGAACAAAACAGTGGTACAACATTATGATTAAACAGATGACAGTACGGCATATCGGACCGCCATAATAAACAAATGAAAACAAAACTTTAAATAATACACCAAAAAACCGGCAAATACGCACCATTTATAGCGATATCGGAAGGTTCGCGCATGAAGTCGCTACAGTCGAACCAGTGTATCAGATTGCCGTCCTCGCATATGATGAACACGGTCGGCGAGACACTGTCCACCGCTACAATCAATCCCTTGTTCGTAACCGCCAATCCAGCCACAATGTCAATGTATCTAAAACAGCAAAAGGTTACGTACAATAATTAGTAATCAAGCGCTGCGCCATTCCGAAACCACATCCCGAGACCAAGAGCAAGCCGATCGGGAGGGATGACTCAAGACACCGCCCCGCTAGCCCACCTGATAGCGATCTTCTTGATGAAGTGGCCGTTTTTGGAAAAGATTTGCATCCGCGAACGCTCGTTGCCTCGGTCGCACACGACAAACTTGGCGCTGGTGCGCATGACGGCCACCTTGCGCGGATAAAACAGTTGACCCTCCTCCTTGCCCGGTACGCCGAACGAGAACTTGAACGTGCCATTCTTTTCGAATATCTCGATGCGATGATTGTTCGTATCGGCCACAACGATTTCCTCGTCCACGCCCAAGCAGAAGCCGTGCGGCGAGTTGAACTGTCCCTTCGTTTGCCCGAGAGAACCGAACTTGGTACGAATCTGCATCGGCGTGGCCTTCGTACGCCCATTCACACACACCGACGGCTGGAAGCGACTCATAGCCATGTCGCCGCCGGCACCGTTCATGCCGGCACCATCGATATTCGACATGTTCGGTGGAACGGGCAGGATAGAAGATGTCGAGCCCGGCAACACGCCAGGGAAATCGTTCATCATCGGCACACTGTCCAGGCTGGGATGGGGCGTCAGCATCGAACCGTTGCCGGCCATGTCCTGACCGCCCATCGAGTATTTGGCGAGCGCCTGTATAGCGTGCTGATTGCCGGAGATCAGATCGGCGAGCGTAAAGTTTGGCGTTGCGCCTGCGGCCGGTCCCGTTGCGGGACTGCTGTTGACAACCGGTACGATCGAGTCGGTCATATCGTTCGCAGACGTTTCACCGGCCAGATTTGCCAACCGGTGTAGATTATACTCGGCAATGCTCGACAGTCCGGGCAGGGTTGGTGGGCCTGCACCAACGACGACGTTCGGTGATGGTGCGCCGCCACTGAGTGGATTCGAAGCGCCGGAAATCGTACCCGCACCAGCCACCGGTTCCGGCGTCAGAACGTTCGGCAGCATGTAAGTGGTGCCCAGGGTCGAAATGTCGCCGTCGAACGAGGATTGCATCGAGGTGGGCAACGAAATGGGGCTGCTAGCCGTTACCGAAGCGGTCAGCGGACCCTGACTCAGTCCGCAGCTCCCGCTCGCTGGCTGATGATGCGCATCGGACACCATGATCGGTACGCCGGGAAGCGTAGGTGATGGGGTGGTTTCGTTCATACTGGCCGGCAGACATGATTCGGTACGGAATTTGCCAAACAGGTCCGGTACGAGCTGTTCAAACTTCTCGTAGTTGCTGTGGAATTCGATCGAAAACTTTGCGTCCCCCTTCGGCGCGGTGCCCATCACCTGGTTCAGCTGGGCGCAGATCATGCTCTTCAGGCTCAACAGTTCCGGCCCATTGGCCTGATCCAGCACCTTCCGGGCGTACCTGGTGGCGACTTCGATTTTCTCCACGGACTTCGCAACATTCTCGTACATGTCCATGATTTTCAACTCACGCTCGGAATGCAGCTTTTCCAGATTTTTCAACGCATTCTCCCGGCACTGTTCGAGCACCGCCTTAAAGCTCTGGAATGACTCGTTGATAAGCCCGCGTGCCGTCTCGTACTGGCTCTGCAGGTCGTGCAGCGACGATTCCAGCTTGGTGGTCGCCTGATTGCAGCACTCG
The DNA here is from genome assembly GCF_013141755.1 of Anopheles stephensi. Lineage (NCBI taxonomy): Eukaryota > Metazoa > Arthropoda > Insecta > Diptera > Culicidae > Anopheles > Anopheles stephensi. The sequence continues at coordinate 55,279,817 of NC_050202.1, forward strand.
ATCTTGGATTTCGCCTCCCGCATCGAGCACTCCAGCTCCTGCCGCATTGGCTTTTCGGCCTCGCTGATGATATGGTAGTTGTGATCGTTCCCTTTGTGCTCGCCGATCAGGCACTCGTTGCAGACCGGTGTGGAGCAGTTGAAGCAGTAGTACTTCAAATTTTCCGTCGCGTGCACCGAGCAGTAGAGCGGTTTGTGGATGGCCACCTTTTCCGACGACTTGCGCAAATCTTCCAGCTGCACGACCTTGTGGTCCTCGAAGCAGCGCATATGCTGATGCGCATACTCGCAACTGTCGCACAGAAAGTTGGCACAGTCGTTGCAGCGCGAGATGGCCATTTCCTTGCTCTTGCACGAGGTGCACGCCAGCAGCGCCGGCTCAATCGTAGACAAATCCAGCACGTTGCTCAAAATGTAATCCTGATGCAAGCCAGCTGCACCCTTCGGACCGATCGGAGTGGTCTGTTTGCAGATGGTGCAAACAATCGTATTTCCAATTCCGCCCTCAAGGTTCTTGTCACTGGAACCGTCGCTCAGCAGCTTATCGAGACAGCTTTCGCAAAACACATGCAAACAGGACAGCACACGTGGTGAAGTGAATTTGTTCCTAAAAGGGAAAAAGATGTATTAAATGTTATTCATATCATGGACTTGTTTCATCCAGCATTATGACTCAAGCAATGGCAACAGCAAAACAACTCTCAAGTAAAGCACACTTATCACTTACTTGCATAGGGTGCAATCCTGTTCCATCAAATCGGAGAGGGAACCGTTGTCGAGCTGGAAGTCGCCACCGGTACTCCCATTCTCGCTCAGCGCCCCATTGCCCACGTTCTCCAAATCCAGCATATCCTCCAGCTTGAAGACCTCCGGGAACATGCCGCTGCCGCTGCTGCTGGTGCTGCTACCGTTGCTGCAAACGCTGCTACTGCTGTTCGGCGATGGGCCTCCGACCAACTTCGGCACAAGTTGCTCCGAACGGGGAGACACCGATACAGCACCGCTTGGTGGCGTTTGCTGCAAAATCGTACCAGCAGACGCGTTCGCGTGCGTCGTAGAAGTGACCGCACTTGGTACCGCCGACACACCGGATGCCGTTCGCTCCACTGCTACCCCAGCGGCAACCAACTCCGGCGAAGCAGCTGCTGCCACCGAAACAACCATCGATTGCACAGTGGACGGTGCGGCCGAAGCGGACGTAGAGGAAACCGGCACCTCTCCGACGACCACCGATGCAGCCGACACTGCCGAAGATCCACCGGAAGACGAAGTCGTCGACGAAACTAGCGAACTGCCGCTACCGTTCGCACTCGCACCGGATTTACTGGTCGAGAAAGAGTACATTTCAGCAAGCGTCATATTAGGCTCAGAAAACCACTACAACCACCACCAACCAACCGACACTGGCCTAATGGTTCCCCTCCTGCTTTTATCCCACTGCACACTGCTGCAACCACCACCACCACCAGAGAAGTACAGTCACTACGGACGCAAGTTTTCTTTACCCGGCACTCGGTACGCGTCAGCCGAAACCGAAGATGTGTACGTTGACTCTGCCCGTGGAAAACTTACTTGATGGCAATAGGAAAAAGGCCAATGCTTGACAGCCGAGCGGTGTTGATCGGTTTGACTTGTGTGCGAAAGCTTTTGCACGCTACTACTCCACGAATCGAAGTAGTCAATGACGATGCTGCTGCTGGTTCTGGTGGATATTTTTAACCGTCCAGGATATGCGTGATTTTTTCGTGTATGTTGTGTTGGCCTTACTGTTGCTGTTTCTGCTGGATGTTACAATCGTGGATGTTTCTTTGGTACGATGTGAAAGCTTTGTCCGACAGGCTGCGCTTCGTCCTTTGCAACACACACACGCCAGAAGAGTTCTATGTTCGGTCTATTGTAGTGTTTTGAGTAGAGCTCGGATTGTGTAAGCCGATCACTTTCCAATGACACTGATTCCAGTGATATCAGATGACTAAAACGATTAGGCCTGCTATTTTGCTGTGGTTTTATGCAGTTCAGCCCAAAATCTGTAAAAATAAAGGAAAAAGCACCGGAATTAGTATGTGTTGGATTGCAAAGTATTCAATAGCATTAAACGACAATTAGACGACTGACTGACGACTGACATCCGGAAAACATCATGAAGCGAATTACATAACTCACTCGCTTTCGCCGTAGCCGAGGTGCCTAAGAATTAACAAGCTTGCTTATGACTGCGGAAATAAAACCATCGCCGAACGACCTGCTCTTTTACATAAACGTCCAACGGGTCTAGGGACGACGGGTCCACTTGTCCCCAAATTTATGTCCCTCCGAAAAAGGGCTAATTTTTGTTCCAAAAAGCTATAACATACTGTACCTAGCAACTATCCAGGACGACCACGACCATGTAGTACAATAATCTAACGATCGGAAGCACTCCAGCGGAAAGCACTCTCGTCATCAAACCTTTTTCACATTGAACCGTCTCATACCGAATTCTAAGTGGCCCTTGTTGAGTGTCATCCACGTTTCCCCCCGGGCTGGTCAATTTGGGGAAATCGATTCAGAAGCTCCTGCACGTGGCTCTTAGCCGTGCCATTTCTGTTTCGATCAAGTTCTCCGCCGTCGTGCGTTATTGCCTTCATGAAATATAAATTAGGCACAGAAAACCGCTACGAACTACGCTCACAGAACAAAAGTCAATTCCAAGGGCTTTCTGCAGGAAGCGAAAGATATGCCAGGTGGCCGTACAACGGTGGAATACTACAATTGCCCACATTGTAGTGCAGTCCTTTATTTCACAATAAATGTCCAGCAATGGGAAGGAAATTCACAACCGGATGATGCGATACACAAACGGTCTTACCTCTTAAATCATCTACAAAACACAGGAAGCACGACAGCGGTGGCAGTAAAGATTCAAATCTGTTCACACCCCAAATACTCGTAAGAAAAAGATATTTCTTGTGGCACTACTAACATAGCAATGGCGGATGAAAACTACACTTCTTCCTGATCAGTTCACCAGCACGGAGACGCGTACTCCAAAGGCGGCATAGCAACGAGAAAATAAGCAATGGGACTTTGTGAAACGTTGGGCCACTGAAGGTAAAGGATTGTGCGCCGCAATATTAAGAGCCGCAAATCAAAGCTAGTCAGCCGTGTCCGTTGCCATAGTAGCGTGATGAGGATAAAGTTTGCAAGCACCGTGCAAGCATATAAAACCGGGGCGGTTTCTTGAGCCAACTCGTTCCTTATACAATAAACGAACGTTATTTAGGTATTATAATCATGAATTGCAGTAAATGGAAAAAAACCCCTTCAAACCACTTTAATCCACCAAAACTAACATTCCATGCTTTTACTGTCCACAGCTAAACGCAAAAGGATTATCCGGAGGATTCCTAGTGTTTGTGTGTGTCTGTGCTCACCAATACCTGCAGGGAAAACGCTTCTCTATCCGCCCTGGAATGAAAACGCGAAGCAAGCTTTCGAGATATGGACCGCCTAGCTACGGGCGGAAAATTGCATAACACCCCCATCGAACCGTTGCGCTGCCTTGCTGGCAGAACGGAAGAGACACAACCCACGGCGACGCTGTAACACGCGAGACTCTCTCGCCCAATATGTAGGCGAAGGTAAAGGTTCTTCTTCTTCTTCATTGGCACTACAACCTCGAGTGGTCTCGGCCTGCCATTTCTGGCTTTCTGTGACTTGATTTTACCCGTAGCAAAGTAGTCAGCCCTGCGTACGGGGAGGCGGGTCTGGATGGGATTTGAACCCCGGTCCTGCCGTGTGAAGACCGGCGCCGTTATCGCCTCGGCCACCCGACCGCCAAAGGTAAAGGTTACAACTGGAGAAAATTGGCAAACACACCCTAAACGCTAGAACTGTGTAATAGGTAATATCCTTTGCGAAAGCTCACTGTGTCGCGCTGAATTTCGAAGTGAAACCCAATTTCCTAATTTACATCAATTATCAACTGTAGCACAGGGGGCGGAGTGGGGTGGGTAAATCTTCATCAAACCGTACAGTTTTCTTCGTCGAGCAAGTGTAGCACCAAAATTGCACACAGCACACCAATATCGTGCAGACACCAACTTGCGGATCAAAAATTAAAAATCGATTTCGATTGGTACGGTACGCAATCAATAAACCGATACACGCGGTGTGAATATAGGACCACTTAGGAATTACATAAAGTAGCCTACGCTATTCTCGGCACTAGAACATCACATTTTGTCTGAGTCTCAGCGTATACTACCAACGAATGTCCATGAAACGCACTTGAACATTATTATTCAACATGACGATTAGGTTAGGTCCATTAATCCCTGTACCCATAGGATTGTTTCTCTTCACCCATTACATAAATCAATCCCACAGTGTCCTGAGGGTTTCACATTATCAAACAACCATTTGCACTGTTCCACAAAAGCAACGGTCTAATAATTCACGCACCCACCACAGTAGGAGGATGATGACGACAGTGCGTCTGCTGCTGCTGCTGGCTGGCTGGCTGGCTGGCTGTCTGTTTGATCCTAGTAGCTGCTGCCGTGTGTGCTAGCAACTGAGCGAGTCAACCGAAGGAAAAGCGTCTTTTCTACCACTCGGTGTGTGTTACGTCGTGGTGAGAGCATAAAATGTTCGATTTCAGAGAACGAGAGCGAAAACTCTTCCTTGCGCGTTCTGCGTCGCCGTTGCATGTAAACACACGCGGTGCATACAACGCATCCCCCCGTCGCCGCATCCACTTGGCAAGAATTACAGAATGACGGGCGCTCGCGTCTGTTTACTGTGATCAGTGTGTGTGTGTGTCTGGGAGATGCTCGTCGTCATCCGCTCCATCGAAAAGCAACGTGAACTGTGAGCAAAATCAGCAAGACAAAGTTTTGTCCGTGAATTAAATTGTGCATACGACCAATAGTCCTCTCTCGGTAGCTTTGGAGACAGCTGAGCTTTTTCGCGAGCTAACTAGATCTGGACGTTGGAGGTACAAGAAGGGCCAAAGACAACAACGCGGGTGGAGCGGAAGGAAGTGCAGTGTGTGCACGTGAGTTTTTCCAACTGGCAATCGGTTGATTGATATGTTCGCACTAGTGGCATCATTTTGTCCTTGAATTTTCAAAACGAAAAAAAGGGCACTAAAATGAATGAAAAAAAATTATTAAACCAAATGTCATGTGGTAAAATAATAACACTAATTACCCACAGACAGACACACACACACACACGCTGACATAGGGAACACAGATTATAGTGGGGTGTGTTTTCCTCGGTCTGGGTGGCAGGCAGAACTATTTTTAATTCAGCACCATGCGCCATTTACCCAAACTGGTGGTGATGTCCCGATATGCTTGAGGGACCGGGTAATGCAGGAGGGTAAAAACAAATCCTCACCTCCTTTTGCATTCAATTTGTTTGTGTGACGCAAAGAAGCAGCCATCGTGATTATGTTGTAATCATACTTAGCATTGGTTCTTGTTTTTTTAATAGCGAAAATCATGCTTTTGGACTCAACATAACCTTATTTTGGCAGGAAATAACCACCTCATAATAAGCATTTACAACATGCGATATGGAGTTATATCAAAATTGTATGATACACCCAATTGTGGAATTTTCCTATAAATTATTAACTGATTCTCTCCATTCTCTGCACGCTACGAATCCGCATGGTGGCAGATTTGACTCTTTCCATGCTTTTGCACATGGAAAACAAGATGTTCTTCGTCCGCGTTTCTTGTTCATCGCTTGTCCTGTCTGAGATTCGCGCGGTACCGAAATCACGCAAAATGCTCGCACACCATCATACCACACGCACACACACCGACACACACATACGCGGAGAAGTGCGCGCGCTGTCAGTGGAGCACATTTCGGACAAACGCACCACAGCATCACCTCCCGATTCGTGTTGTGGAAAGAATAGCAGCCGCAGAACGCACAGACGCAGGCACACACACAAACACACACACACACTGCCTACTGTCACACCTTTCTTCCCGGCGTTCGTTGCCGTACTTCGCTTTCGCAAACCTCAGCGCAAGAACAGCGCGCGTGCGGCGTAAACAGCGTGAGCGAAGGGAAAGGTGTGCAGCGAATTACTGCGACAATTTACAGCGTATTATGCGAGTTCTTCCCGGGACAGTCTTGTTTCCCAGTTCTTGTACACTTTTCCAATGTAGGACTTTGAAACTATCGTTAGAAACTAAACTACTTATACAATAGTGAGCAAAGGGCCCCGAACCAAGGGATTAAATCGATATCAATCGGACGGGAGCCGTTTTCCTCCCCCATCCCACACTGCCCATTGCGACACCGACACCGATCAATGGAAAGGAAAAGAGCGAAAAAAAAAAGTAAGAACAACCACACCAGAACCATCCATTCTCGGCTACTCTAAATCACGGCCGACACGCACTATTTGCACAACGCTTGAAAAACATGTCCCGGATAGCGGAAGAGAGCTGTACGATTTTTCCACCCCAAAAACGCACACTTCCGGTGGGCTGGATGAAAGGTGAGGCTGTGATTTGTTTTTCCCCCTTTTTGCTCGATACCTCTTCGAATGGGAAAATGCGAGATTGCATCACACCACATCCAGCCAAAACACACACACACACACGGCACAACGCATCCGAATCACTCACACGAAATGGGCAGCTCGTGGGCAGCAGTAGTAGGCACTGATTTACTCAAGTTTATGCAAAACGGAAGACGACCAATTTACCTGCATCCTGAAGTTGCGGTGAAAAAATCCCGACCGTGTAAAATCTGAACCGCCTGTGTCACCCTGCCCTGCTGCTTGTTGGTGGTTGCTTCGGCGCACTGTCGCCATCACGCGCAGGTTGGCCAATTGATGCCCTTCAGCTTGACAGCTACGCAACCACCGAAGACCGGTTTGACGTTTGGCTGATGGCAGAGGTGCCGAAGTTGTGCAAAAATGGTTTGAAAATAGCGTTGTTTGGTAAAACTAAAGTTTTTACTGCACTTGTAAGTTTTCGAGGAGGTATTCGTGTCAGTTTCATTTGCACAAAACGAAAAGAAAGAAAGGATTGTTTTTACTACATTTCTAATAACCTTGATAGCGGCTGCAACAACCTCGTTGTAAACAAACAATTCATGTCAACACAATATTGAGCTAAGCTTTTTTGTTTTACATTGTATAAAACGGTTTTATGCTGAAATTGTCCACTAAATAAGAACACCGGTTTGTTGTAGTCTTTCAGTAGTATGTTCTAAGCATAAAAAATATGGCAATTATACTCTAATGTCAGCAATTTATCCCTACTCTACAGTTGCCGGTCGTCTAGCCTCCAGCTGTTCCAGGGATTCCAGTCGTTGTAGGAAAGAAGGCTTACACAAAACAGAGCTCTAATCACATCAATACAGGTCACCATGGCAAACCAGTACGGCGCGAACCGCAACCTCATGAAGCAAACCTGCAACAAGAACGTTGGCAGCAAGGTGGAAATTTTGAAATGGAGCCAAGAGATGGATTTGCTAGCGTTCGGCACCGAAAAGGGTGAAGTGTTGCTGCATCGGCTAAAGTGGCAAAAGGTGTGGCAACTGAGCCCACCGGAAGAAGGGCTAAAGGTGCGCGGCATCGCGTGGCGACCGTGCGAAAAGTTCATCGCAATAGGTAAGCGGTGTTTCGCGAAATGCCGCTTCGAAAATGATTACATTTACCGGCTCGTTGCAGGCTACAGCAATGGAACTGTGCTACTAATCGATCTGGAAACGAAGGAAGAAATTCATAGCTTCTCCGTTCAGACGGACATTACGTGCCTGTGCTGGACAGAGAACACGGATGAAATTGATGCCGACGACGTTAGCTACAATGCGGTGGTAAGTATACTCTGCCGGGTCAGTCAGTCACTCGATGGTCTCTGATGGATAAATGAATCGCTTCTAGACGAGCCACACAAAGTATCTGCCAGAGCTGCCCGTACTCAGCTCCCTGTCCTCCTCGGCAAAGCCTCTAAATCCAAACAGAAGCAGTTACTGCACCAAACACATCTTGAGCATTCTTCTGATCGGCACGACAACCGGTCAGGTGCATCTGTCCGCTCTCGGTATGCTCGCCTGTGGAAGTATCGATGTGTTTGGCGCACTCGGTCTTTCTGCCCCATCTTCGGCACGCATTCGCGAAACAAAGATGAGCCACGACTTTAAGCAGCTGATTGTGGGAATAGAGCAAGATGAAACGCTTAGCGTGATCGTGCTGGAGAACGATGTACTGTACAAAAATGCTCCCGCGATGCTTAACCTCGCGCTGAAGCACGCCCAAATACTCAACACAATGTCGTACATGAACGAAACGATCGATTGTATCGTTGAAGCATGGGAAACGGTACTGCTCGAGATGGACAACAAGCTCACAAACTACGCCAAAGACCAACCGGATGGGTCGATATCGGCCGACTTCCTTGAACTGCTCATGTTCGGTACTGCTTCCCCTTCGCTAGAACAGTTCCTGCTGCGAGATCTCACCGAGAAAGGGCTCCGCAAGCTGGGCTACAGCATCGAGCTAAGCTACGTCACCATTCAGCGACTCGTAGTGAAACCGCTCTACACCGCCATCCACGCCATGTTCTACCATCTGAACACGCTCGATGGAATGCTCCGGAATCGGTTCTACTACGGTACGCTAATGCGCGATTCGGCCACCGCTACGGAAGTGGTACGAAGCTGTGGAGCGCTGCAAATCAAAGCACACGAGCTGCAGCAAACGATCGATGCGTCGAAGCGAGACTTTAAAATATTCTTCCGCTGGCTGTACGTCGTTATCGTGCGCGTAATGGACGAAACGTTGCAGGAAAATCATCCCACCATCACGCAGCGGGAGATTCACTATTTGGCACAGTTTTTGAGCAACTTCGATACGGCCGCACAAAGCACCACCGCCGAGGAAGGTCGGATGGAAACTCGCCGGAAGTTCAACCTCGAACGGGTTGGTCAGTACCTCGAGGATAAACCACTGATCCGCCCCATGGCAAAGGATGATGAGAACGGATGGAAGCAGCTGCTAGAGCAAAACGAATGTTTGCGCAAGTGTGACGCTATATATCCGCACCACGAAAATATGTCCCTGCTGCAGCAGCAGAAGCTGCTGAAGAAGAACATTGACCAGCTGTTCGAGCAACCGGGAAAGGTGGTTGGAACGGACTTTAAGCAGAAGAACCTGCTCACGGTTCAAGCGGCGAACGGGTCGAATGTACGTTCGTTTGCATTCGTATGCCATCCGCGCGATCACCTAACACTGCTGGCAATCGTGCAATCGAACCGCAGTCTGCTGTTAGCGGAGTGTTTCGATGACGGGGGCCTTAAAGCGGTGCGGCTACACTTCGAAGAGAAACCGTACTTTGATCAGCGGTTCGATGCGCTCGGTACGCTCACCTTCCAACACGTGGACTTCTACGACGAGGACACACTGTCGCTGCTATTACGCGCTCAAGTGCCGAACGACGAACGGACAACGAATTGCTACTTGCTGCAGCTGAACCTTGGTGCCGTTAGGGAGTTTTTAGCGTCGATGGAGACGCGAGGATACATGCAAACGGTGACGGAGGATGCAGCGGGCTGTCCGGCGATCAATGTGTACACGCTCATCGACGAAAGTTCGCTCAAGTTGCTCGAGAGTGGCGATGGTCATAAAATTGCCGTCTCGGGCAAGCGCAACGTGATTGCTTTGCTGTCGGAATCGCTGAAAAATGTGCGCATTTACGATATGGATGGGCAGGACGAGGAGGACGACTTGCTGGATACATCGTCGCAGATTAACAGCAGCCTGGAGAACAGTCAGGAATCGGTTCAAACGTGAACTTGCTATACGAGAAAAAGGGAAATAAATCGGCTTGCGAACATTTCGCAACCTCCTTTCATAAAAACTACTGTTTAATGTGATACATTTACGACACAATAACACTCCGAACAAACCCGATTTGTGTATGTGGTTGATTTGCCGTTTATTATGCTTTTGCTTTAACGCAGTACAGCCAACCGTTCATCAGGGGATCCGACGGACCAGCGAATAACCACCACACAGTGCAAAAAGGATGCGACTTCTTACAAACGACGACCACGACGACCACCCTTGCGGCGGGTAGAATCGGAAGGAATCGGCGTCACATCCTCGATGCGACCGATCTTCATCGACGAACGGGCCAGCGCGCGCAGGGCCGACTGGGCACCCGGTCCGGGTGTCTTCGTACGGTTACCACCGGTCGCACGGAGCTTGATGTGCAGCGCCGTAATGCCGAGCGATTTGCACTTTTCGGCCACATCCTGGGCGGCCAACATAGCGGCGTACGGTGAAGCTTCGTCACGATCCGCCTTTACCTTCATGCCACCGGTCACCCGGGAGATGGTTTCCTTCCCGGACAGATCCGTCACATGCACGAAGGTGTCGTTGAAGCTGGCGTAGATGTGTGCCACGCCGAACACGATCTCACCGTCGCGGATCTGTGGTCCAAGCGAAACCTGCACCTCTTCCTTTACTACTTTGTTCTTGCGCGATGGTGCCATGGCTGAAGATGATACCCGACCGAATTACGAGCAGCGAGCGTGTATTTTCCTCAAAACTTAAATGCTTCCCCGAACGTTTTGGTGTTGTTCGATTAGATGGTGGCGGAAAAAGGAAAGAATTTTATTTTCATCATGCTTTGGTTTGTTTGGCCGGTTGTCAAATTTGACGGATGCGTCAACTGGTGACTGGTTGGCTGCGTACGTGAAGAAACATATATACACCTTGGTATGCTACAATCACAATGCATTCAAGCTTTGGTTTTCCGGTGCCGGTTGTGTGCAAGATAATTGCGAAATTAACTCATTCATGGAATAGAAGCAATTTTAAATTGTTGTAAAATATGCATTTGATTTTATTTAAGACTGGCACTTGTTTTTACTACAAAGCATTTGATACAATGTCCTTTCCTTGGTACACACACTCTCCCGCAATCCATGTCGATTGCACGTTCAGTTGATCATCCAGCAGTACGAAATCCGCATCCGCACCGTAATCCAGCGTTCCTTTGCGCTTCTCTATACCCAAACAACGGGCCGGATGAAGGGATGCGGCCTCCAAAGCGTATTCGATTGAGCAATCTACGAAAGATAAGCACGTATGAGTTATGCGCGCGTGAAGCTACAAACCGTGTGCCGTCCTGTACGTACTGGAAGCCTTCTTGAAGAATCGAATACACTCATCCATCGGTGCAATACTACCGCACAGTGTGTTGGTTCCGGCCACATACGCTCGGCCCGCACGAATTTCCATCTCCATCTGTCCGATGCGATGTCGTCCTTCGGCTAGCCCCATGGCCGATATGGCATCCGTCACCAGGATCAATCCGTTCGGATGTGTTTTGTACGCAATACGCAAAGCGGCCGGATGCGTATGCACTCCGTCCGAAATAATGCCAAAGTACACGAGCGCATCGTGCGGAATGTTGTCTGTTGTCAGCAACCCAACCAGGCCGGGATCACGATGATGGAACTGTGGAGATAGAAAACGAAATAAAAACGGTTAAAAATTCAAACAAACACTCGTTGTTTTTCATGTCCTACCGGTAGCATTGCGTTGAACAGGTGTGTGATGAGCCTTGCACCATGGCGAACCGCAATCTCTCCATCGCTCAGATTGGCCATCGAGTGACCCACCGAAACCGTGATGCCATTGTTGCTCAGTTCCTGTATCACTTCCGAGGCACCGACCTTCTCCGGTGCGAGCGTTATTATCTGCACGTTGTCCATCGAACCGTAAACCTCACGCACCGTCGCGATACCCTTCAAACGGAACAATGGAAACGTGTAGGGTCGCCTCGCACATCGTCGTAGCGTTTCTTCCTGTACGTTACCTGGTCAAACTCTTTAATGCACTCTGGTGGATGGGCTCCCTTCTTGTTGGTATTGATGAACGGTCCCTCAACGTGGCACCCCAGCACGGTGGCTCCATGTCGTCCACCAGCCGTCCTAGGAATTCGAGGCAAAACGGAATGGTACGTCTCCGGTGGCGAGGTAACCAGGGTTGGACAGAACGAAGTAACGCCGTGAGCCAAAAGTCCTTTGGCCACCTTCAGCACACCCTCCTCGACGGTTTCAACATCGAACGAAAAGTCGACACCGTATCCACCTGAAAAGAACATCATTGATTCATGTTTTTTTTTCGACCAACCTGTTGGCTGATTTTTCATTACCATTGATCTGCAGATCGATAAACCCGGGCGCAACGATAGATCCGTGGCAATCGATTTGCACATCCGCTCGACGCTTTTCGTCGAAAAACACCTTCTCCGGATCGATGATCTTGCCACCACGCACCCAAACATCGTCCTGCACCAGTCGATGGTTGCGTAGTACGCGGCAGTTCCGAAACTGGGTCAGCCTCTTATCCGTTTCCGTCAGGGTTACTGTGGCGGATGACATGGCGTTCGAGCTGGGTGACTCGCGCTACACACTACACACAAACCAATGTCCACCGTCGTATCACAGCGGTCAAGATCACATCAATTGAGAGCAATCAATCGAAATGGTGTGGAACCACTTTTTCGGCACTATCTCGCCCTTGCCGCTCCAACGCTCAACTGATCACCGACAATCGACTGCACTACAGAGCACCCAAGAACCTTATGAAGTACGCATACGATCCTCACAAATCGGACGACCTTCTCAGACTTGCCTGGTGTTGGTAACTGAGTGCGATAACCATTTTCGCATGATATACTCCTTTATAAAACCGAGCTCGCGCACAAGGCCAAACACGCACGGTGCAGTTGTGTTTCCTTATGGTGAGTGAGCTGGATGATGCTTTAATCCCCTCCTATCTCAAGAACGCTACTACGCTTGGCCGTAAAGCCACCACCGATCATCTGGACTTGGGATTTACATGTTTTTGGTTGGTCAGATAACAGTTGCAGCTTATCATTACACAGCTGATCGTACTACCACTCGCGCTAAACCACAGTTTGATCTAATTTGTGGTTATTTGGTTTATGTTGCTTTATGTGGCGCGCACTGATAACGTCCAATAAACAACGCTAAAGATGATCTTGTTTAGAAATCTATCTTATCTACATTTGCCGTGGTTTTGATTTGTTTTGATGGGGCAAATTAAATTCGCGGTTTCACGCACACTACGATACGCCGGGCCAGCTAGCTGTCAAATGTTGGCTGCGTACTTTTGGCTGCGCTACCGTTTTTTAACTTAGAAAACCGGCCTAAAAAGTTTATCGATTTCCCATTCTTTCGTACAATAATCGTAATTCAACGCATAAAATACCTAATTATTTGTTTGAAAAGCCAAATTTATTTATATTTCTGCTGAAGTAAGCGTTACCGTTTCCTCCTCGCTACTGTCGCCCACTACAACCACCGGTTCCTTCGATTGGGAAAGCAAACTTTTCTTCATGCGTTTCTTCTTCTGCGTCCGCTTCTTTACCTGCATTAGTTCCTCTTCCGTTAACCATTGGTTGTTAGTGTCCTTTGGGGTCGGTATTAGAACGGCCGAACTTTCACCGACCTCCACAACCGCGTCGTCCACAGCCATCGGTTCGTCCTGCTCTTTGCTTTCATCGACTGCTTCCTCCATCGCATCTTCCGGTTCCGATTCTACTTCTCCGTCGGAATCGTTCCGTTCTTGTCCATCGATTTTCAGCTTGAACCGTTTCAATCGCACCTGCATTCTATCCTGCGCGTGTACCGTTGCCTCGTTACGTTCGATGCTCTCGGCAAAACCGACCGGCACACCCTTCTCGCGACCGACACTGTCCTTCTGGATGGCAGCTTTAATCTTTTCCACCACCAACCGGGCCCGTTTGCTAGCCTTCATCGAGGTGCGCAAAAGCAGATCGGAGCTGGTGAGCGTGGTGCCGCCGAGATGCAACCCGCACAGCTCACCGTACGAGTTGATGCCGAAAACCATTTTCGCTTCAGCCACACGTTCCTCCAGGTAGGTGGGATCCGCTACCGCTATTTTGCCCTGATTGAAGATGGCATAGCTGACACAAATGGGGTAGTGGAAAAGTGTCACCTTGATCGGTTCCTTCTCCTCCATCGTGTGGACGATCACGTTCTCACCGTCGACCGTTATGTCCGGTCGCTTGAAATGTGCCAAAGCGGTCAGAGCGGCTATCGCGCAGCAATCGATTGCGTTGCCTTCATGGTTCAGCACGGTGACGTCCACTCGCAGGGTCCATACCTTTTCTTCCGACACTAAGCAAAGCGATTCCAGATCGACACAGCCCGAATCTTTCAATGCACGCTCCAGGATGCGATTCAATTGTACACACTCGTCCGACTGACGGCCGCCATCGAAGTGAGGTGCTGCCATCGGTCCCAGCTCGACGTTCACGAAAAGCATACCTTCGTTAGGGCGGGTCGCTTTCGGTTCCACCACGTCACAGGTGACCCGGGCGAGAACGCGCGTTTCGCCCAGTATTACGTGCACCAAACCCCATTCGGCGCCGAAGCATATCCGCAGCTTGCGGAACTCCTCCAACGTTCGGCCATCGATGCGCTGCAAAGGAAGCAATGGTTCAATCAAACGACTGTGCGGGCAGTGTGACAGGAACCTTCGGTACTCACGATCGACTCAAGAATAGCCTTTTGAACAAAAGATTTTTCATTATTTGTTAAAATTCGTTCCTTCATTGTACCGGCGCGAGCAACGCAGTGCAGGTATTTACAAACAACAAAGCCGCTCAACGTGCTCTTGACGTTTGACGGGGGTTTTGACATTACGTTACACCACACACTCGCACGCATTACACCACACAACAACTGCCGCTGTCATTTACAACGCACTGCCCACTGGTCCTGTCGAGCAGTTTCCGCACAACGTCCTCAGCTTTGTACCCAATTTTGTGCTCGTGTGCAACATTCCATATTGCTATCCCTCTTTGCCAGTACGGCAATGATCGTCTGTGCTGCTCTGTCAATTTTTCCACAGCCTGTGTCGATGTGTATACGTGTGTATGCCACTGCTCGACCGTGTAAACGCGCGGTATTGGTATGTATTGTCGCGTCGGTGTAGACTTGACAGGTACGGTGCCGGCACGGAAACAAACCATTGGCCGCAGTTGCTGTTATGGATTAGAATTGTGTTTAGGCAAAGCAAATTTGCCAGCCAAAACATCCGCGTCACGTCGAGATCGCTCCTGTATCGGAGGGACCGTCGCATTAATCAATTGTGTTAAAAATTTGCGGGAAAAACGTAGTGCAATGAAAGCCTTTGGCTCTCTTTCGGAGCCGGCGTAGGAAGCTTCCGGATGTGTTTCGGAGCCGGCATTGGATACTATCGGAGTGTTTAAAGAGGCGGATGAGGTCTCTGAGGGCCAAAGCCTCTTTTAATAAATGATTTTAAAAAGAGCTGTTTTGTTTGTGAAGCAAATAGTGGCAAGGCGAAAGAAAACACATATCACAATACATACAAACAGCGTGATCACACACACATGTATACCGCTGGAGCGCAAACGCTCACGCACACCACCCCATAAGCCCGAATCCGAACGTCCTCATAATGTCCTCAGCCCATATAAAAACGTCCTCAATTTTGTATGGCCGCCCACTGGTCCTGTCGAGCGGTTTCCGCTCAAGGTCCTCAGCTTTGTACCCAATTTTGTGCTCGTGTGCAACATTCCATATTGCTATCCCTCTTTGCCAGTATGGCAATGATCGTCTGTGCTGCTCTGTCAATTCTTCCACAGCCTGTGTCGATGTGTATGCCTGTGTATGCCACTGCTCGACCGTGTAAACGCGCGGTATTGGTATGTATTGTCGCGTCGGTGTAGACTTGACAGGTACGGTGCCGGCACGTAAACAAACCATTGGCCGCAGTTGCTGTTATGGATTAGAATTGTGTTTAGGCAAAGCAAGTTTGCCAGCCAAAACATCCGCGTCACGTCGAGATCGCTCCTGTATCGGAGGGACCGTCGCATTAATCAATTGTGTTAAAAATTTGTGGGAAAAACGTAGTGCAATGAAAGTCTTTGGCTCTCTTTCGGAGCCGGCGTAGGAAGCTTCCGGATGTGTTTCGGAGCCGGCATCGGATACTATCGGAGTGTTTAAAGAGGCGGATGAGGTCTCTGAGGGCCAAAGCCTCTTTTAATAAATGGTTTAAAAAAAGAGCTGTTTTGTTTGTGAAGCAAATAGTGGCAAGGCGAAAGAAAACACATATCACAATACATACAAACAGCGTGATCACACACACATGTATACCGCTGGAGCGCAAACGCTCACGCACACCACCCCATAAGCCCGAATCCGAACGTCCTCATAATGTCCTCAGCCCATATAAAAACGTCCTCAATTTTGTATGGCCGGCGGGCTTGTGACACAAAATTAGGACGTTGCATGCGGATTCGAGCACTTGTATGACGAGTGGGCGGCGGGCTTGTGACACAAAATTAGGACGTTGCATGCGGATTCGAGCACTTGTATGACGAGTGGGTGCGCATCGGCGGTGAACGAATTCAAGGAAAAATCGTGCAAATCTGTGTAAATTATGTGAATAAAAGTGTTTTGAACGTGCCTTGTTAGATGCGGTTTTATCTACACGCTCAAATCAATCGAAAGGAACTACAGCGGAACTGTAATTTACGCCTGAAAATAGAACGCCTCGAACGGATGACGTCTGTCGCCAAAGCGACCTTGCGATTGCCGAGAAATCTTGTTTACGTTCGTGCGTGTGAGCGCGCGAATCTTTTGAGGAAAATTTAAAATCACCGACAACGAAAAAGTGGTAGTTATTGCTTTTTGATTCTCGAAAAATCGTGAGCCGCGATACCCTGATCTCATCAATCGTTTCCTTGCTTACAGTTCCCAAATGGCACAACCATTGGATGCGCAGTGGCTCTCCGAAGAGGTAGAAGAGTTCCAGATGAAGGAAGAAGACGTTATCTACGAGGATATCGAGTACATCGAAGAATATGTGAATTCTTTCGATGATCAGAACGATGCCGAAGGTGCCAGTTCGGCAACCGGAGAGGAAAACCGATGCGCGACCAATTTTGCAAGCATCGATGATGCGCTGGATGCGTTACAGAATTCCGTATGGTCCATCAAACCCCCCGAACGTACCGGCACGATGGGTCGCAAGCTGGCCCATCCTCGTTCCGTTCCGATTGGTTTGGCCAAATCGGCGAAAAGTTGTGCCGAGTGCTTGTCACTGTTTCTCGATGCCGACGTAATCGCCATGATAACGGAGTACACCAACGAGCAGATCAAGGCGGAACAGCCCAACTACAGCCGTGAGCGTGATGCAAACTTAACGGACGAAACGGAAATTCGAGCCCTGCTGGGTGTGCTGTTTATCGCTGGTACGGTGCGTGACGGGCGGGAAAATGTGGAGTATCTGTTCGACAGTAAGATGGGCACCGGTTTGGAAGCGGTCTATCTCACCATGACCTTGATTCGGTACCACTTTCTCGTGCGAAACGTGCGCTTCGACGATCCTGCTGCAGCGCTGGACGAAACGGAAGGCGATAAGCTGGCGCCGATCAGAGAGATCTACGAGCGGATTGTGAGCAATTGCCAGAAGTACGTCCGCCCCGGTCGCTTTCTGATGCTGGATGAGCAAACGGTAAAATTCAACGGGAAATGTGATTTCCGACAGTTTCTCACGAATGTCCCGGGCAGGGCGGGATTCAAGTTTCACCTGCTGGCGGACTGTGAGACTTCCTACATAAGCAATCTGGAAGTTTGCGTACCGGACAACCAAAATCCGTACAATTTAAGCTACGCACCGGTCGATGTTGCGATGCGACTGACGGAACCAATCCAGGGCAAGCAGAAAACGGTCATCATGGGACCCTCGTTTACGTCCCCGGAGCTTATAAAGAAACTGTACGCGAGCCGCACGATGGTCATCGGGGAGGTGAAGAAATCGTACCAAGACATTCCAAAAGCGTACGTCTCGAACAGAGGACGTTCGGAGCATAGCATACTGGCCGCATACCACGATACGGTCACGCTAGTGTCGTACATCACACGACGGAAGGATGTGATGCTGCTAATGTCCTCCTTCACGGAGGCCGATCCGGAAGAGAGTGGAGAGCCGGACGAAAATCAAAAGCACGCCCAACTCCTCCAGCTGGTGGAGCTTTACAGTCAGACCAAAACTACCATCGGTACGATTCAGCAAATGTGCGCTATTTACGATGCGTCGCGATGCACTCGCCGGTGGCCAATGGCTATGTTTTTCAACCTGATGAACCTGTGCGCCATCAATGCCTGGTGCATCTATCAGCTAAACCATCCGCAGGAGGAAAAAATCAGCCGTCGGGATTTTCTGGTCAATATGGCACTGGAGCTGCTGCGGCCCCAGGCACGGAAGCGGTTGGATCAGAAAACGCTACCACGAACACTGAAACAGCGCATCGCTATGTTTCTAGGGGTTAGTCGGGAGGAGTATGAAACCGTACCGGTGTTGGAGAATCGACGAGACGTGCGAGGTCGGTGCTATTTGTGCAGCAGGGCACGGAACAAAACCACACGCATTGTGTGCCACAGTTGCGGCAAGTTCACCTGTGGCGCACATTGTGCACAGCTGTGCCGTACGTGCTACATGGAGGAAGGCACGGAGGATCAGTGAGGACTGGGAGTCTGAATCTGTTGAGACGCATTCCTTTACGTTGGGGGAAAAAAATGTTTGGCAGAAAATACACATGAACATGGCTATTCAACAAGTAAAGGTTGTTTATTAATTAAAATAAGGAATGAAATTATGTCAAAAACAGTTGAAATCAGTTGTATTTGAAGTACGCAAAGAAATAAAAATTTCATTGTGTGGCTTGTATGGCAAAAAGATGCAAAATCGGTTCCCCGTGTGCACAACTGAGTCTCCAGCTACGTCTAGAATCAACATCAGAAATGGCCAACCAAACCCTTTCGAGATTGTAGTCCCAAACAAAGTCCCCAATATAGAAAAGATCGCTCGTTCAATAAAAATTACGCAACTCGAAATAGAGCATAACGGTCAGCTAAAACAGGCATCGATAAACTTTATTTGATCCTAGTTTGATCGTTAGATTTTTTTAATACACTGATCCTATTGAATTGCTTCATAAACCATGTTTAAATAAGGCCAACTAGCAGCCAATGTTCATGTGTTGGTGATCAACGTGCTCAAAAGTTTTGCACGCAACGTATCGAAATATTAATCACACACCCTCGTGTGACCTCCTGGGCAATAGATACTTTCAACATCGTTCGCACCTGCTTCCCGCCCAGAGTAGGCCACGGTGAACACGAAGGAGAACCAATTTTAAGGCCTGCAAAAATTAAACTCCCCCAAGAAGTCCCCTGGGGCACGAGAAGCAAAAGGGATGGGATGCATGGAAAGTTCTAAAGAATTTATGATCGCCGAGACGTTGCAACTCGCCTTACACGAGCGAGCCACGATCGTTTCTTACAAACGATCTGTAATATATAGAGACAGAGAGAGGGGGGGGGGGGGGGTGGAGAGAGAGAGAGGGTAAACTGCTTTGGCCGGGCGTATAATTAGATCACATTCAGATTTCAACAAATTTGCTAAATTTGCAAGGTTTTACGTTGAGGTGTTTGTTTGAGGATACGTGTCGGTATAGCTGCATGAGGGCAATCGTTAAATTGGGGCTGTAGTGAGATAGTAATGGGCCTCAACACTGCATACCTTTGGAAGAATTTATACATCCTCACAAAATATTCCAGAATGTACTGTAACAATGTGATTTCATTGTCAACTACTAGCATCACCAGTTTTATATCCATGAATCGTTAGACCTCCTGTTTTGTGAAGATTTCCTTTGGCCTAGCAAACACCTGCGTTTATTGCCGTCCCCACTCTCATCCTTCTCCCCCATCCGTCGTCCCTCGATTCGTCGATCGCAATTCTACAAGTTTCGAAATCTCTAACCTTCTTCTCCAAAATGTAAACACACACACACACACACACCCGACAGTTAACCCTCGCCTCGGTGAGGTCCATTATTTACCTTTTCTTTTTTTTTATATATCCTTCCCACGGGAGAATTGAAACATCTCAGGCCCATGGAGTCGAACAAAGTTTCCTCTGCGCGTGTGTGTGTTGGTAGATCATCTCGATCGGCGATCGGTGACGGTATGTTGCGTATCCGTAGGGTGGTTTGTTACGGGCAAATCGCATCGAAATTGCTTCCTTCCCAGCCCTTCCTTCACTTCACCTTCAGCCCCCCTTTCAATCCACATGCCACAAAAAAAAAAGACTCGTCTGCGCACAGTTCCCTATCTGGCGCAGGCGTGCCGTGCCATGTTTGCTTCGCTTCATTCCTGCACGGTGACTAACCGTGTACCGCATTCGTGCACGGTTCTATATTTATCGAATTAAATAATACACACGCGACCACACGATCGCATCGATCGCAATGGAATATGGCCGGTGCGTGATTCGAATGTGGGTGTGTGTGCGCGTGTGTGTGTGTGACGCCTTATGTGTATGTATTATGCACAGCCGAACGGGGCGTAGCAAAAAAAAGGGGGCGAAAGAGGGCACCGGGGAGTGTGCCTGTGATGTACGAAAATAAACCGCACCGAATTTGCTGTTCGTTTTGCAGCGGAAGAAACGATGGTTGAGGAAGGTGGTCAAAAACCATAGAGACACGCAGACATACACAGGCTTAGGCACACTGAACGAAAAATAGAAAAATGTTATTTCAACTACAGCAAACGATCCCGGTGAGTTTCATGTCTTACCTGCCAGCTTTGCATCTGCTAAACCACGGCAACAGCCATTGCATCGCGATCCATGTAGATCGTGCGAAGTGGGAGAACAATGGTAGGTGGATGCGGAACGATAAAATTAATGGTCTCTGTGGGATTTTTTATCGAAACATTAAATGCATTGTATTGTATTGCATTATACGGATAACATAAGCACGATTGTGCGATCCTCGATTATTGATCCTGAGCAAAACTCAGTTATAGTATGATCATCATGAAATATTGCCCACCATAATGAATCTGTTCCTAAAGTATTGTTGCTGGTTTTACTCGCAAAAGTATATTACTTTCCTCAGCAAAAAAGAGGAAAAACACCTCATTTTCCTAAAATCGCCCAAATGGAGACGCCTGGTGGGCCGTGATGTCATCGTTAATCGAACGGCTAAACCGAACTCCGTATTGTCTTTGCGGCCATTTATGTTATGGATCGTGTTTCTGGCACTGTGGTGTATGCCGCTAAAAATAAACTCCGTTTCATGTGGCGGTTTCAGCCTCTCCCCGTACAAAACGCTGACCTTCTTATTCAAGTTTGTCAACTGCATGGAGTCACACAACTGTGTGTACAAACGATCACACTACCCGCGACCGTGTTTTTTCCGTTCACAGTTTATTCATATCTTTTCAATGATTTGTGCGTTTTTTGTTCGTTTTTTTTTTTGCCCAACATAACACACCAGTGAGCTCTTCACAATGGACGGGAGCCGGGTCCGGTCCGGGATGGGTGTAAATAGCGAAGAAAATGTGAAAAATAAGCATTCATTTAGACTACACACAACTCCAACGGCTTGGCGAGCGTTTCGTTCAAGCAGGAGAATATCTCTTTCGTTGGATTTGAATCGTGCGTGTGGGTAGTGACCAGTGCCCACTGTTGGTTGGAGGAATGTTTTTTTTTTTTTGTTCGTTCTGACCACAGGATCGCCGTACATCGGCAACTATCGTATTGTACGTATTTGCTGCGTGCGTGTGAAACTCGTTTATCAACGCTTCGCAGCGCACGGTTGTGCACGAACGTGGCACGCCGAGATGTTTGCGTAGATGTCTGGAAAAATCTAGAAATGGTCGGGTTGAGGGTTCGAGTAAATATTGTTTTTGTAATTCAAGGAAATTCTTTAAACAGTGATCCAACACAAAAACGCAGTGAGAAATTAGTTTATAGCAAAATGTTATTTACATATAGGAAAACAGAAATTGTATCTTATGAAGATGACCGTTGTTTACATTTTTAGGTATATTATCTATCAAAACTAGTATTGAATATACTACCACAAGCAATGATTATATTTATTAGAATAATTTTACTCACTATTTTTAATGCTATATTGTATATATATTTATTATTGTTTAATAAGCAATTTGATCTCATCGAATACGCTTACTTTTTTATTACTACCTTTGCTGATCGCTTCACAGCTAACTGTCCACGATCGGATACAATTACAAGACAAAGTTTAAACAAATATGAATGGCCCTAAGATAATGTAATATTTCACGCGAAATTCCCATTCGATGTCCTATTTTAAGATATTTTATTATTTATTATCATTTTATGTACTGTGAACGTGGGTTTTTAAATCTATTCTCATGCGATAGATCATCATCCTTTTCTTCTGCAGCGTCAATTGGCAAATTTGACAAACGGATCAAACCAGTTCCCAAACCCTACCCACACTCTGACCCCACACCGAGCTGAAACGCCGAACGTTTCGATGGGGCCTCCGGTCTGGCCCCATTTCTGCGTGTGATCTGTCGTGCGGCCAACCTGCGTGTAAGGAATCGTAGCAGCCGCTGAAGAAAAAAAAACAACAACCGGTGGGTGTAATAACTAAACCACACATGAAAAAACCTAAAAATAGGTCGCATAAATAGCATCCGCAGCCAAACAAATGGGTAATTTAAAGCGGGAATGTAAGCTGCTGCAAGTACGGCAAACGGGCCACTGCTTTTGTCTTGTGTCGATCGCGCGATCTTACCCCCTAAAACAAAAGACATCTTCTGCTGGGGTGCACAAACCGTTCAGTAGCAGTGCAGCGGTCGAACGGTTAACTGTGGATACATTTAATTTTCCTTACAAATTTCGGTACCATTTGCATCCTGACCTTTTTGTACCATTTTGTCCCTGCAACGGACCGACCGGGGCCTAGTGCCGCTGCCTTCCTTCTCGTCTCACCGGGATAATCATAATGCTTCATTGAGCTTGAAAAATGGCCGTTACCCTTTTTTTTGTTCAACCCCTCTGTGTGAATGATTAACCACCTGACGGAGCTGCTTACGGTTCGTTTGAATCGGCGAGGCGGTTGTGCTTAATGCGCTGATCGCACTACCATCAACGTTGCGCGCGTTTGCTAACACACACTCGCACACGACCTGCGCCGTGCAGTGGCGAGCTCTAACCGTTATAAATAACAGCACGATCGTGCCCCAAAAGGGGGGGGTTGTTCGATACCGCCGTCCCTCCACCATTGGGGCAGCAAAACGAGCCTTTAAAAATTGGCTCCCGACCCAGTTAGTGCCCAGTTTGGCCGGGGCCGAGACCGGTGCACAGCAAGCAAGCAAGCAACAACAATGCGGGTAGAACAAAAAGAATCACCCCGTGCAACCGCTGCTGCTTACCTGAATGGGATGAAGCGCTGCGCCGTTGTGCACGCAGCAAACTCACAGCCGAGCGTGCGTGGGTCCGTGGGTCGAAATTAAGAAATTATATTTATCTGTCACGATATGACGTAGTCCTGGTGGAGCGTGAAATTTTGTGCACCAACTGAGCCGGCGTTAGCGGTGACATGCCACATTTGAGCTGGCCGGTGGACACCATTCCATCATTCACGGTGGATTGCAGGCACCGATTTGAAGATACTTAAGATGCTCATCGCGGAATCAATCAACCGGTTTGGTAGAGAAAGATTCTACGCTTTGGATGAGAAAATTAGTGTGGCATTTGTACAAATGACTGGGCGTCTCCATCATTATTGAAGCGTCTTGATGATCATTTCAGGTACATAATACTTAACGAGAAAATGTTAATAATCAAGAAAAAATCATCTGTGTAAAATTTTAAGTTTTTTTGTGTTTTAGAAATTAACTAAATAGTTTTTTTATTTCAAAAATAAAAAAAATGGAACTTGAAACGTTAATGGAGACGCCTGGTACCTCATACAAATAAGGATCATCTTAACGAGGATCATCATTATTCCTAAGTGATGTATAATACTAAACATTCAAAACCATATGATTAACATCTTCATCTATATCCTCTATCTGGTCCAACAACTCCCAACCCCAGCCTTACCATCGGGGTATCATTTACTGCCAGAAGCCAACGTTACCTTTGGCAATATAACCAACTTGGCGTGCGAATTTGCCCTGTGACAGCTCTAATCATATTCGGATACACTATTATTCATGCGATACTCGTCCAAAAACCCTACACATAACAGTCCGGTGGTGTAACGTCCGGTGCGGATTGCTCAACACAACCGAACAAAAGCACTCTTCGGATCGTCGCGTTCGCTAAGCTCGAAACGATTCGTTGCGGAATGCACGGTAGGCGAGTGCGTTCGAGATGCTGTCACCGAGTTTGGTGCATCGTAAGCGTTCGATTTCGATGCTCAAAAAACCCACACACCCTTCTTCTGGGAGGTGGTTGGGAGTGTGAACCCTTTCATACTGCATTGAGCAATCGGATAGGATCGACGGTGCAGAAGGAGGAAAGAATAGTTGAAATTTTAATGATGAGATATGTTGATACTCATGGGAGGAAATCGTATAAGATTCCTTTTCTAACTGATAATATGTGTGAGCAATGCATGCGATCACGCACATCGATTTAAGACTTGTACATACGCACTTTTTTTCTCGCTTACTGTAATCCTCACGTTCCAGAGCTCGTTGTGTGCAAGCTCGAAAGGTTTTGCGTGTGTCCTGCGAGGACTGTATAGGCTGGGGGGAAAAAGAAATAATCAACGACCATTCAACCGCACTGCGCAGATTAGCCCACGCTCTCTATTCTTTCCACCTTTCAGCGCACACACACACACACGCACTCGCACACATTTAGCCCTCACAAACCCACCCAGACACAGCTGAGAAATGCAAGAGAAAAAGAAGAGAAAAACGGTAAATCTATCTGCGCCTGCCAAGCAAGCAAGCAAGCAAGCCAGCACACCGACGGCTAGGAAAATTCGTGCTCGTGTTCGCAACTGAAAATAGAACACACCCCGCCCCGAAACCGAATGGGCAAACGATGTGCAATCTTTCGCTGGGGGGAGGGGGGAGGCACACATCTACACCGACAAAGGCAGGCCTGTACTGCTTGCGGTCAGAGTGAGAAGGAATGCTGAAGTTAAAAAACGAAGCAAGTTCGCGCACCCCTGATCGTGGCCGGTTCGGGTGATCATTTCTAGGCCGGATCCAACGGTCCCGGGTGCTGCTTGATTCAGTCATCGCTTGCAGTGACACTGAGTTCGACGACGGCCGCCGGATCAGTGCGTACATTCATTTTCTTGTAGAAGCAGTAAGTGTTGTTCAACATCCTTTTTTTCGTTTTTGGTTTTGGTTTTTCGGCATAAGAGACCTCAGTTCTGGTTGTCCAAGATGCAGGAAAACATCGACAAATTGAACCGTTTTGTTGAAGTACACAGCACGGCCTGAACGAAAGGGATTCTAGGAATGTCGGTAAAGGTTACACGTCCTCGTCGTTGTAAGCCTGCGTTAAGAGCGCTGCAAAGAACTAGTGCCCAAAGCGGTCGTCCGAAGATCGAGAAGCTTTCTCCTGTTGCCGATCGTAGCGCTGCAATTCACTTCTCCAGCCTGTTGTGCAAATTGAATACAGTGATCTTGCTTGTGCGCTTGTGTCCGTACGTGTGCTTGTGTGTGAAAAGGAAAAAAAGGAAACACCGTTACATAATGATGTTTTTTTATAAGGAAAAGGACTGATAAGGATGAAAGTGATGAGTGCGTTACCAGTTATGCCTAGGGTGTGCTATGAAGAGCGTACAGGATATAGCAGGATTGGTGCCTCGGATTGGTGAAATGAGCTATTGCTTTGGAGCTATATTTACACCAGCCTGGGTCCCTGGGCTTTTCTTTCCGTGTGTGCTTGTGCTATGTGTGTACGTGTATGTGTGCAGAATATGACTGGCTAAGATCGTACGAGCTGTGCGCAATCGCGGACCCTCGGGGGGTTTTTTTTTCATGGCAGATCAGCGATCACTTGCAACGGGTTGATCTCTGGAGAGCATATTTGTCGGTTGCTCTGCAGACTGCTATACAGGGTTTAGTCGGTTCAGTGAACTAGCAAAAGAAATGGAATAAATATGAGATGCTTCAAGTTGCATTATAATTGCATAAATATGTCCTATCGATCACTGTCATAGAAAGGGACACGTTGAATGGCCGATCTCGTCCGATCTTCTGTTACATCCGACTAGGAAGATCAATATTATTAACATAATCTGGACTTGATGGGTATTTTTATAATTTAATTCTTTTAAAATAAATCTGAGTGTTTTTGATGCATTATTCTGCAACCAGATCGTGAGATAGAATTTGACAAAACGATCATAACTTCTGTTCAAATTTAGCATAAACATTCATGTTCCAAAAGATCCAACCAAGCAACACATGACAGTACATAAACCAACAATTCCAACGCACGATTCCACAGCCTGCCTTGTTGTTTCGGCAGCCGGTTACGATCGAACCAGATATGGTTAGCCTTGGGGGGGAAGAAAAACATGCATGCAAAGCGTACAGCGGGCCGAACCAAAGCGCCTGCCATACATCTCCCGAAATAGAGATCGATCGTTTTTGCGCCTGCGGGTTGCGCAAATCGAGGTGCGTTGCGCGATGTCTAGGATAAGCGAGATTTAGCGATTTGGTAAAAAAAACACACACACACACACACACTTCGCAACAACAAAACCAACGCGAAGAAGACCACTACCTTCTCGTGGGCGCAACGAGCAGCAGATGCTTATAAATAGACTTTTGCGCTTGCGACGACGGCTGCCTGTTGCCGTTCTTTTTTTTTTTTTATATTTTTCTACTGACTGATTTATTTTTCTCCCACGGCTCGCCAAATGGGGTCTTCGGTACGTGGGCGACATTTTGTAATAGTTGGCACAGTTTCCTTCTCTCCGATGTTACGTCGGGAAGATGTTTTTTAAAGATTTTCCTCCCTTTTTTTTGTATCACTCACGACTAGTTGGTGACGATTTGAGTGTGATTTTTTGCTGGAAAAACTGATTTTTTTAATGGTTTAGGAGAAGGTTCTTGCCATTGCTTCAACCATTTTCTGGGTCGTTTTCACTCTCTATAACGGGGTCTATGGGAGTCCCAGGCCATGGGCCGAAATAGATTCGGCTATTTTTAGAACATTTCCACGAAGGTTTGCGTACCCGTACGGGTACGGGATTTTTTTTTTGTGGCGGAAACCTGTTTGTTTCCCATTCCGAGCAAGATTTTCCCCCTGCAAACAAATGTTATGCTCTTCATTCATGATGGATTGTTCGAGGTTTTCTTTTTTTTAAATTTATTTTTACAATTTTTTCTTCATAACTAGACTAACACTTCCATTTTTCCCCCTCTTTTTTCTCTTTCCCACCTTTCCCCCTCTCGTACACCAGGTCTTAGCGTACCCCTGCCACCATGTCTGACGATGAAGAGTATTCGTAAGTATACGCACACACTCGGCAAACGCCCCACACTGTCCATACACGATCGCACAACCAGACAAAAGTAAAACGAAGAAGAAGAAGAACAAAACATGAAAACCGAAAAGCACAGTACTACTGCTCGTTTGACCGTTCGCCACCACCACCACCACCACTGCCTCCACCAACTCAAGCCCCGCCCCCCTCGTTTAAAGTTCCCTCCCACCGATTCCATCCGTAGTTACGTTGGTTAATTTACCGTGTTGTGTTTTTTTTTGTCTGTTGTGCTATTTTTGTTTGCTATACACACACACACCGTTGTTATACGTTCCACTTTTACTTTTTCTCGTTATTCTACTCGTTTCTTGTTACACGTTTTGTGATCGTTTTGTTCTATTTTGTTCACCTGGTTTTATTTGTTTGTATCTTTTTTCCACAATTTTATTGTCCCCTCCGTATACATCTTTCTTTACTTAGTAGTTTTGTTCCATTTTGTATTGCTGTGTTATATTTATCTCTTTCATCTCTTGTGCTACCGTTTCCAGTTTTTTTTTCTATTTACTTTATCTTCTCTCTCTTTTGTATATTACTTCTTTTGCCTTTTTAAGCCTTTTCCACCTTTTCCATTCAAGAGCCTAGAGTACTGTTTAATTTTTCTTTCTCGTATTATCGCTACATCCCTAGCCATTTTCTCCATTTACTCCCTTTTTACTGGTTCGTTTTTAGATTATTGATAAAGTTTCCAATGGTCAGCCAAAATGGTGATGAACACTTCGGCTGCCATTATGCCCTTCATGCTTTCATTATGTTTCACGTATAGTGTTAAGCTGTTTGTTCGTTGTTAGAAATTCTCTCGGTTTTTTGTTCGGCCCAATGTTACACAGTTAGTTTTGTGTTCCTTTTTTTCTTATTTTCACGTAGCTTTATCGTTAAACACACACACAACTTGTTCACCAGCTGCTACATCATGTTTTGTCCCTTTCGTTTTGTCCTCTAAACGTAAGCTATTTTAAATCGAGTGTATTGAATTTTTTCTAAGGTTTTTCTTTTATCGTTGGGTTGTTTTAGCTCCAGGCAATGTATTTGTGTTTTATATCAACAGCAGAAGGGTTTTTTATTTTTATTTTTTCTCCAAGTCTTCCATGTCGACGTTGAGGTTTTTCTTTTCTTCCTGGTGCGCTATTTTGTTTTTCTTTTTCTCCACTTTTCGTACAGCATTTTGGGCACGGATTTCTTTTTTTTTCCCCGGACGGTAATCTAGTGGATCTTTTCTATCATCGCTCCAAATCTAATGGTGGCTTTTATAAAAGCGTTAGTAGAGTGGGGTCCCTATCTCTCTCTCTCTCTCGCTCTCATTATTCCCCCTCCCTCTTTCTTATCTCTTTCGGCTTTCGGAATTCAAAAACAAACAAACAAAATTTAAAAAACAAAATTCTCAACGGTTAAATGCGATCATCGAAACCGTATGAAATCAAAATTTTCCTTCTAATTTTTCATTTAATCCAAATCCCGTTTCTCAACCACCCAATCCATCTCTTTTAGCTCGGAGGAGGAGGTCGTCGAGGAAACCAGAGAAGAACAGTAAGTTCAAGCAAATCGGTGCTGACTACAAAAATACCCCGTGGCACATTGAGGTTCAGTTGTCGTCAAATCTCTCTCTCTATCTCTTCTCTTGCTCACTTCTACTGTCTGTCTTATGTACTTATGTATCTCTCTATCGCTCTCTTTATATATGATAAAAAATTATATGCTCCATTATTGCCTACGTAATACCGCTGTGCCGTTGTGAATAGATTGAAACATTAAGAGATCTTGCTCTCGGCGAAGATCGCATTTTCTTATAAGTGCATTTATGAAAGGATATCTTTACTTACTCACCATTGCATAGATTAGATTGTTAGAGATGAATGTTGTGCAGCCTGTTTAAAAAACTGGGGGAAAAAACTGAATGGAATAGAATGCTAACTTGTTTTAAAAAAAATGCAACGATCGCTTCTAAACTAATACAATTTATTAACAAGCGTAACGCATTTAGGGTAGGAAAAAAAATTAGAGCAATTTAAATTACTCACAACATACAACACCCAATCGGTACACTAGGCAAACTATAAAAAATCTATAAATTCTTCTTAAAATCAAATTCAACCATTCTCCATGCTCCGCCCAATCTGGACGCTATAGCAGTGCCTGTTGTTGCACTATTTTGCAAGTATTTCTACACTTTTTGTTCGCACCCCTCTTTTTGTTTCCTTACGCACAATCTACTACAATTTTCTATTTTCCAATCCTAAACCCTTAGCCCCCACCCCCAAACCCCTTTGTTTTCTCAAGTCGCCAACGTCCTCAATTGCGCCCAGTGTGCAGTGTGAACAGCGTGTGCGGTTTGAAGGAAAATTTCTAAATGTAGAATTTTCTCTCTATTTCCAGGAAGTAAGTGTCCTCGTGTCCTTGTAGTTTGTTAGCTCCCACAAACGTTCAGGAACGTTCATTAGCGTCCTAACTTACTGTCCTACCTGTCACCACCTACCAAGCCAACCATCACTACCAACAACCACCACCTCTATACCCCAATGTTTCACAAATTCTATACCCAACCGTGTGTGTTGCCCGCTCAAAGTGTACCACGAACGATCGTAGTATGGTTAATAGGTGTAAGGTTTTTGTGTTGCTCTTTGCTATTATTTATTCTACGCAACCGGATACCGTAGTGCGTACCCGTTTCGGAAGAAAACACATGAAAGCACTGTGCTTTGTGTTGTGAGTGCCGATATCGCGATGAGCTATACAGAAGGAGTTTGAACGGGCTTTTGAAATTAAAAATTAATTACGAATAATTATTGTGAGTTTGATTCGTCTAAAGTAGGTTCGATCTGTTAACTATCGTTTTCTTTTTTGCTATACCCGTAAAAAATAAGTTCTTCTAACTTTAAACTCATTTCCCTGGTGGAAGCTCCGATCGTTCCAATGTTAACTCTGATCTTCAAAGTTCACACACAAGTGGGTAACATATATTTTTTTGGTTAATTGTAGTTATTGTAAAAAAACCCTCTAAACAAACCACAATACCCAAAAAACATACCCATACCCTCGATACCTTTGGTATAGTGCACGAAATGCTTTTCTGTTATGGTAGAGATAAAACAAGGGAAAACAGTATCCAATACAAAACCCCTCCCCAAGAGCCAACAGTAATGTTTTACTAATCGCGCGATCGTGTGTGTTTGTATTGACTGTTACAAAAACTACAACAACAAAACCGAATGACTAATCCTTGTAATTAGCAACCGAAGAGTTATTGAATGGGCGCTGAAATGAACAGTGGTTTCAATCGAGAAGCGAGATGGAGCTCGAACGCATTCCATGCCGGCAAGCGATGATGTGAAATACTCCTTGTCCCTAATTCCTGCGAACCAATACCGTGGTTCTATAGGATGCCTAGATTTGCCACTGATTGCCACTGGGAAGAGTGTTGGGCACCAACTACCATCCATCGATGAGCTATGATGCTTCATTTCAACGCACAGCGCGCGCAACTTCATGTTTAGTGAGTGACAGACAGGCTCCAGCAGCCAGCGTGCAACTCCCACCACATCCTTTTGCCCCAGGGTTTTTGTTGTTTT